>NC_056727.1:1222675913-1222725913 GCF_019279795.1 Protopterus annectens
AGTTATTGAGAAACTGCTGTTTCTTTCTTGAATGATTTCTGTCTCCATCTCTCTTTGTTTTACAATCTGACCTTCTAATTACAACATTCTTATACATACATTCTTATACATACCTTTTGACTTAGCACAGTGTGGAAAACAGTGGTTAACACAACATTACTATTCAGATATCAGATGTTGGTGCATGAAACGTTTCATATCAGTTAATCTTGTGTCTTACAGAGGCACAAATTATGTCAGATAAGACCTGATTGTTTAATGCTTTCAGAGCTATAGTTGCTATGCATAACCTGTACACACTTAAATTCATACCATACAAGAGTAAACACAACCAGTCCATGGTTTTGAATTTTATTGACAGGCAGTTACAGTTTTATTTATATTTAACCTATATGAGACTATTACTGTAATGTTGTCTGGTTTATCCTTTACAAACCATACCCATTTTTAATACTGCCAGGTGACATTCTACTCCTTTATATTTATTTGGTATGAATACTACAAGCTAGATTGTTACTCACCAGCCTCGCGATGCAGCCTTTGCAATCTACTGGCATGGGCTTCCTGGTTCGCAGCCTGCTGAGTTGGAGCTGTAAAGAAGATAGAGAAACATTTATGCATACCTATCCATCACATACACAGGCTGGACTTTGGTAAACAGTTATTGATATGAATACTTACACATGCCAGGGACATTACCCATCTGCCATGCTTCTTGGACCCACTGGTCAAAGAGCTCCCTCTTCCTCCACTTCAAGTTGGCATAGTGGTGCCGGACCTGCTCAGCAGGATGCCAGTGGCACTGGTGAGATCATGGGTGAGACTTTCCCAGGCCTCCGCTTTGTACTGGGAGCCCTGGTACTGGTCCTGCAGCAGTCTCACATCATGGTTTTTAACAAGGAGTCCTACCATGGCCTTGGACTCCTGTATGCCCCAGAGCTAAGCCCGAAAGCACATGCCCTCTCCATCACCTGCTATACTGCCTTCAGTGGGGAGCTACAACCAGTTATGAGCTGTATTGACATGTGTGAGGTTTAAATACAGCCAATTTCTTGCCCTTTGCCATGATTGGATGGTTTTGAATATGCTGAGCTAAGCTAAGCTATGGGCAAATCAACTTACCTAAGGTTGGCAGTGCATAAAGGGGCAAGGTCAGCACTGCTTACTAATGGGCAAATCCCCTTAGCTGGTCTACTCATTGCTTAGCATTCATATTTAAGCAAAGCTTGCACCCGGTAAGCGTAGCTGTGCAATGCTTAGCATTGCTTATATTTTATTTTATAGACTATCAGCTGTATGGGATTGATTCATCATTCCTGACATATTATAATTGTATTTACCTTCCTTGACATCCCCTATGTGCCTTCATTACATTTATTCTTGTGTGATTATACTGTATGGGGTACTTGTATTTATATGGGGTTTCACAGCTTTATTACACTGACACTTCACATCTGGACCTACTACCCTACTCTGGTTAACAAATATATGTTATTTACTACCTAACTATTAAAAAAAAACTTGTATATTGCTTTCACAGGTAAAATGTTAAATGGCTTTAGTAGAGATCAAACCAGGAAAGACTACTTGCAAAGTGAACACTCTGACCACGTTGCTATTTTCACCTTGCTATTCTTTGAACTATATTCCTATTCAGCTCCTTGAGATGTGTAAGCTAGGCTGAGCAGAGCTGCATGATGCACACACCCACTCAGCTACACTTAAACTTTATTCTGGACTGAAAAAAAACATTTATTTGTTATGTTTTATTTTCGTAATGTAGAGGTATGCACATTGTTTCTGCAACATTATCTGTGGGGGGGCTGAGCTTTTCAAGCGGTGATGACATGACAGGCTTTGCATTTGGGAGGTATGCTCAATGGACACTAACAGTGTCCACCATACCTTTCAACTGTACAGATCTTCACAGAATGTCCAGATTTTTCCTTATATTTTTGGTCCATTTGTCGTACAATTGTGGCTTTCTGGCAGATTAGTGGCAAAGCATTAAAGACTGCAGTTAGTAAATAATGTCAGACATTTGAGTTTTACACTTCATGCCCTTTGGGTAATTCATGGTAATGCGAAGCCTATCATTCTATCGACATTTTACGTTTGTGAGAGCAGTATCTCACATTTGTCTCCATTGTTTTTATGGCTTTGTCTAGATTTCTTGTGGGGTTGTCTGTTACTGGTGTCCGTGGACACTCTTGCTGCATTTAGATTGCCGTACGGCAATTATGGAGTGCAGGGGGCATGTGTATTGTGAGATGACTGCTCTCAGACACTCCCCCTGCGCTCATACAAAGAACCATGTCCGTATTATAGCATAGCAACACGCCTTCATGAATATGCATGACACGCTGCCATGCTGCACAGGAATGGTCCCTTCCAAGCAAGAATAAGCTCTTCTTGCATGGAAGTTTGCTGAATCCTGAGGAAAGAATGTAACTGTTTTTTATACTGTTAGAGATCAAGCACCTACCCAAAAACATTAACCATGGGATTAAATATGAATTTTTGCAAACCTCATACAACCAATACATAAAATAGCCACATAATCCCAAAGAATATAAACCTAAAAGTAAGGTCTTATATAAAACAGAATAATATTTCATATGCATGTCTACACTAAGTAACATATCCTCATTTCTAAAATCAGTTTCTACAACATATGCCCAAACTTATTGAAGGAATTTATATATACCAATGTTTAGTACGTAACAGCTGAACTTTTGGAAGCAAAACAGCAAAAGGAGAGAGAAGTAAGCTATAAAGAGCAATATAAGCCAGTAACTTGTCATCCATGACCATGACTGTAATATGCCTCCAATTAGACAAATCCAAAATATCACTTTTTTCTTGATAAATTTAATAATACCGATATAAGTAACAGAATGATATCCAAGTAGTCAGCCATACGGTACACACTCTGACTAAGTTTGCAGATGACTGCAAGATAGGAGCAGTCACTGAATCCACAAATGACTAAGCTATCCTGCTGGAATATTTGTCCCAAATAAATAACGGGTGCCAAAATCATGAGTTGACCCAGTTATTTGAGATTTGGGAACTTATGTGGAGAGTGACATAACTTTGACCAACAAGTGCCTATTGTTGTAAGAAAGTCCTTCTATACTGCACAGCTTATAAACAAAAGGATTATGTCTAGATCTAGGGATGTCATTTTCCCCCTTTACTTAGCCCTTATTAGGCCAATCATTGATTATAATGGCCCTTTGACATGTATCTGTCCACATGCATACAATAATTGGAACTCCCACAGAGATACTTTACTAAAAGGATACAAGGCCTAACTAAGATGTCCTTTATGGACTGACTCAAGCCCTGTCACTATACTCAAAATCCTATAGACTGCTAAGAGGTGACCTGTGGCTGGCATACAAGGTATCCTCTGACCAAACACTGATAGATTTACTGCACATCAGCAAGTCAAATGGCATCAGAAATACTATGTCTAGGGATCTAAATCTCTTCTACAACATCAACAGAATGGTTTGGAAGTACAGGTATATCTCATATAGGGTATCGGTGCTCTGGAACAGACTCTTCATCCACATAAAACAAAGTTCATCCTTGTCCATATTCAAGCACAGATTAGATCTATGGACTGAAAACACAAAGCTTACCACAAGACTGCCCCCTGTACTACTAATGGACAGAGGCAGCTCCTAAATGCTTTTTCCCATGAATGGGTCCCTCACATTATCTATGGTATGATCCCAGTTATTCTCATTAGGGGTAATATAGAATTATTGACCAAGGGATGGGTAAGGCCAGTTTATAACATGAAAATTGACAAGACTTACAATGACCTACAAGGCAACTAACCTATTACTAAGCCATGAATCTATGAACCTTTGGGCAAACTAATAATAAACAAATTAGCATACAATAAATGCAAATAAATAGAACTATTACCCCTGTTGTTGTTGTTGTGTCTTTCGGCTTTTTCCCGGTTAGGGGTCGCCACAGCGGAACTCCGGTCCGCTAATGATTGGGAGTAGATTTTTATGTGCCGAGTTGCTAGCTCTGACACACAACCTTCAACGAAGGTACGCCCATTCACACATGTCTCCACACAGAAGACACTCTAACTGAGAATCGAACAGTACAACGTCTTACTGTGAGGCGACAATGCTATTACCCCTGTCTAAACTTAAATAAGTTTATTTGTTAGCTAAATCTGAAACATTTTAATCTCAGCAATAGTAGCCTTAAGGAAATAAGAAACATCAACTGGGAGAATAACAAATAGATCACAATCGTAAAACATTTCTAACAGATAAGAATGGAACATACCTTATAAACCATACATGTCTGTAACCTCTGTACCATGGTAGTCATGAAGGGATTCAAGTACTTAGCAAGATTCAGAAAGAAAGAACAAGAAATTCTCTCTCCTCGACAGTACAATGGACAACGGTTGCAGTCCAGAGTTTCTGCTTTCATTTTTTTCTTTTTTTTTTCCCATTTACATTAAAGTAGCCTTTGACCACTAGTAGATATTGATGGTTTATTACAATCAGTATCATCAACATCACTAAAATGGTCTCCTTCATAATAGTCATCAGCTATAAACTGATGAGCAGAAAGATCAGTAGGACCTCTGGTAGCTATATCAGCTTTAACCTTGAAGGGAACAGTAGAGATGGCGGTGGGAAGAAGTAAATATAGACTCCTCAACGGGAGAGAGATCTTCTATTAGACTGGCTTCAAGTGGTCATGCTGGCCAAAATGGCTGTCTTGATGACCTCCAGTGCATATCAGATGATACAGTGACCTAAGATGAACAGAAACACTGCCTTCATTATAGCAGTAGTCCTGCTCCTTAGCTAGATGACCAACAGCAGAACAAAAACAGTATCATAAAGGCTGACCACAGTACTATAAAACCTTTTAATTATTTATCTCACTAGAAATCTCCAAATCTTGGCAATCTTCATCGATAAAATTTAGCTCTGCAACAGCTTTCCAACCAAAGTTCCAAATGTCATATGTATCTCTTAATTTGGAAACAGACAAAATAGATTTACAATAATTCCATCACTGCATTAACATCTACTGTGTCAATATCGGTAGATTGGAAACAAATCCATTTCCTTACATACAGCAAAGCTGTAATCAAAAACAGCAAACAATGAACATGGGGAGCTATATCTATACTAATAGTAACTATCTTAGAAATGAAGAATATATGTAACAAAACCAACATCAACATTTTTTCTTGCTCAATGAGAACAGCAACCTTTGTAGACAACAGAAATACCTAAATGATTCAAGATGTAAAACAAACAAAATATCTGTTGAACACAACAGACAAATCAGTAACAGAAAGATTAATGACATTTCTTTTAGTAGGGAAATTGGGGGTCAGTACAGCAGATCTGTCTGTACCTTGACTGTTCTAAAAAATATTTAGAAGGTGCAGAAGATTTCTTGAGCACTTCAGTGAAAGTCTTAGAAGGCAATACTACTGCAGAAGTACTTTCCTAAACAGAAAAGCTCTGGTAGAACTCATGCTGCTGATTAAGAGCTGGTCTGGTAGCAAAAAGAAGCCTTGGGCATGGAAGAAAAAGATGCAGGATCTTTAGAAATGTCATTAACATTTTTCTCATTCCATTGAACTAGAAAGTAGGAACATCAGAGTCATGAACAGTATCAGCCTCAGATGTCCTCTGGAATGACATAAGAAGCTGCAATGTGAGCAGATACCACCACAGCAGAATCTGGAACTAAAAAGTCAGATAATTCCTGAACCTATCCTTGTCCTACTCCCACCTAAACTATTCCATCTCCTCTTCCGATTCCCCTCTCAGCTCTCACACTTTACCACAACTACTAATTTAAGGTCTTTATGATATTCTAACAACCTTGAATTTCCCTCTGATTATAATTCTTAAAAGGAATATACGTTTTTACATTATATTTTATATACTTAATAAGTACCATGGCTGTTTAAACCCTCAGTATTACTCTTGTATTCTTACACGTTCATTTAAAAGTTGTATTCTGTTTCTCATGTGTATATACACTTGTATGTTAATATTTTATGATGTTTTGTTTTTGTATTTGTTTATCTGTGGAGCTTTTCTCCTCAGGTCTCCACTGAAAAAGGGCTCTGCTGCCCAGTAAGACTAACCCAGTTAACAAATGTCAAAAAAATAAAATAAATAATTCCTTCACAAAATAAGAAGTCATCTTGGTGGATACAGACTCCTGAGATGTTTTCTTCTAATAAGTAAAGTATATAAGCACTTCATCTGACAAATCCATCAAATAAAAATAATGTAGGTGAATTTTCCCTCATCTCCTTGCCAGAATTCCACAATCAGTAAAATACCAATGTTAAGTCATCCCCAAATAAAAGTTTTAGGCCCAATTAATGGGATTTATCCAGTCAACAAATGCACATAAACAAATTAAAATTATATGTTAGATACTTCCTCTCATATGCACATATAGTACAGATAGGAAATGCAGTAGAGAGCTACAAATATAGCATCAGACGTGTAGCTAAAGAAGCTGGGACACATGTTTGATAATGGCTATCTAACAAGACAGCCGACCCTACCTTAAGAAATCCAAAAATTATGTTTTGTACAATTCTATAGCTAAATATGTTACTAGTACTTTATCTTTATGCAAGCAGTCTTAAAACTATTCCATACTAGAAGGAAGCCAAGAAAGAAACAAATTAAATTAATCAATTAGCAAAAAACTAGTGAATACTTCCACTGATATTGACATATAGTGCTGCTGTGAGATATGAAAAGGAACTGCAAATTCAGTAATAACAATTAATCTGAATTTAGCTCAAATACTACCTTTGATGTAACTATTAACCTTAAGAACTGAATATGCCATGATATGGTTGCGAATATGTCATGCAATTCCACACCAGTAAAGGGCTGCTTGTGCACCAGCTGCAAAAAATGTGGGTGTGTGCATATGTATGTATGTCTCAGTGACTGAGAGTGACAGGAGCAGTCCGATTAGTTGGTCTAGTTTTTTTTTGGTTAGTTTTTTTTTCCAAAGAATTGATGATTTCATCTATTGCTTACACTTCACAATCAGTGTCATTTATTTATATTCTTTGTTTAAGGGACTATTAGGGGACTATTTTATAAGTCAAATAAGATACTCCAGTGTGTGATTTATTGTCTAATAAGAGCATGTCCTTATTGCTAAAGGCACTTTGTGCAAGTGCCTTATTCTTCATTATCCACCAAGGCATGCTGTTATTAGACAGTAAACCACACCTCATTGTGTTGCATTTCTTATTTAAGACGATATTTCTTATATGCTAACCAATCTTCTCTGTTCTTCCACTAGAAATATTTTCATTCATTTGCTATTTGCTTAAAGTACCAGATTATGTATTATAACAATGGTTGTTTTCTATATTGTATATAGTGTTACAATGTACTCAGCTAGTTTTTGTTTTTCAGATATTTTTTCCTGGAGATTTTCTGTTTCAGATTCCACAGTCAATGGGGTTTTGCTCAGTGGTACTACCACAGTTAACAAACAGAAAATAAGACAAATGAATAAATAAATGGGGAGAGAATTGGTGGCAGGAGGGTATGAGGATATGACAATATATGTCCTCCTCACGCTGCTTATCGTAACCCCTTTCAAGGTCACTGCATGTTGGGGACAAAAGGGAAAAAAATAACTTTGCAACATACACAGTACTATTCACTCAAAGCACATACTTGGCAACTTTTTTCTTTTTTGTCTGAATTGTACTACTCTCAGTAGGCATAGTGGAATCCCCCTAATCATTATGGAGACACTGCTTCCTATGGGCAGGGTTAGCACCAAACATCCACTGAATGGAGTTAACCAGCATCAGCTCTGTAAGACATAATACAGTTCCAATGATTTTGATCACTGTGCACACATTATTGTGCAAATTATGTCTTTAGTGACTTTCCCATTGCTAAAATATACTACTGCAAGCCGCACTTTTTTGTTCCCTGCCATGTCCTCTGGGTTTCACACATCACCCCCCCCCCCCCCCATAATATTTGTTTTCCCCATGACATCCAGGATACCTTTTGTGACATTAGGTATAGTAGCCCTAGAAAATGTAGTTTACAAATAAAGTGTAAAACTCCAGCATCACTGAAAAGAATGCCCTGACAGTCTGTAACAAAAGTAAAACACGGTCAATTAATTAGTTATGTTCTGGGGACAGGTATGGGAAATACCCAGAAATGGAAGTGGTATTTGTCCTGCTCTGTTTTATGGTCTTAACCAGATTTTATTCAGGAAACTTGTAGGAAGGCAAAGTGAAATAATTCTTTTTCTAATGAAAATATTACTGCCCCAAACTCCTCCCATCTTCTAACCAGCTTACCGCCATTTATTCCAAAAGGAATTGGGTGTTTTTGAAACCACATTGGCTTGGCTCCTATTGTGCAATTATTGTACGATAATGTTTTTTTTCCGTGTGAATAGTATGTTTTGTTTCATTTTTGTTTGTATATTCACCAACACTGTGATCCCACTCTGTTGCCTTTTTCCTAAGCATGCAATGAAACTTAGCAGGATGCCAAAGTACCGTCGTTATATTGTGCTTCTTTTAAGACATTAAGCATCATTAAGCACACCATTTCAGTTCAGTACTGCACGGCCTCACCTCCTGACAGTATAACATTATCTTCAGATTTTCACCCTGGTGATGAAGTGCTCATCTCTGAAAGAAAAGGGGCCATGACAATAGGTGCCTTGGCTAGCGTAACACTGTTCCGCACACGCTGCAGACTATTCGTGTGATAAATAAGGCATTTTCTCGCAGTCCTGCATTTTTCTAGGATTAAGATATATGTCACTGTACAAATTATACTAGCAGAAGACAACCAGAAAGCTGGGGGTGGGGTGGGAAGAGCATCATCACATGGTCCACTGCTGACGTCTTCCAGCTTCATAAAATGAGAAAACGCAAAGAGAAAGTGGTCCTCCACAACCCCGTCCTAGCCAGTTTGTTGCACAGTCCCCTGCAACAGCTCTGCAGGTAGGAGCAGGGACAGCTGCTATGCATGCATGTCGGATCTCGCATCCATACATAGAGCCTATAATGAAATATCATCGTGAAACTTGACTGCTATTTAACAATCGGTGAGCTTGTAGGCTGCAAAAAGTCTAAGTTATAGGGATTCACAGGAGCGAACCCTCAGACTTGGAACAACTCCTTCTGCCTCCAGGGATCTACCGACACGCACCTCTGAGAAGAATGGCTTCATACCTGCAGAACTTTTCTTCCGCAAATTCTTCCACGCTTCTCTATAATAACAACTTAGTATGCCCAGGCAGCAATGGCAGTGGTGGCAATCTGTCTGCTGCGGAGGGCAACTTGTCTTATCTGTGCAACCAGCAAGAAGCAACGGATAAGGACACAACTTCGATCGTGATCGCCATCATCATCACAGCTCTGTACTCCATCGTGTGTGTTGTAGGGTTAGTAGGGAATGTGCTGGTCATGTATGTCATCATCAGGTAAGAGAACGGTGTACCTGCTGTGGTTGGCAAAGTTAGGCGACATGCTGCTGACAGCTGAAACCTAGGTTTCTGCACGTGTGTGTAATTGGGAGGGAGGGGGATATGTGCATGCCTTGTGCTGAAACCCTGGGAAACAGGTGAAGAGAGACTGCAGAGGCCATCAACATTTGGGGCAGATTGAAATGAATAACGATATACATATTTTACAGCAATAGATAGTCGCACCAAAATAAGGAGATTTCCTGGTAAATAAAATTTCCATTGAGGTGTGACACTGGCCAGCAACTGATTCCTGCAAAGGCTTTTATTACAGCAGTAGTTGAATGGTCAGTGTGTCAGTGTGTGTGTGTGTGTGTGTGTTGGGGGGGGGGGGGGTTGTATATCTCGCCTTACCCCCCCCCCACCCCCGAAGTAAGTGCAGTAGCATAGCTTATAGTGCAAAGACATTTCTTCCAAATCCTCGGCCATCAGTATTTTTGTGTGCATACCTCAGACCCATAAACTAAGAACGTAAGCTAAATAGGTTGCACACTTAACTAGCTGCACAAGTGCTAACGGTGGAATAAAGAGTACTATTTTTTAGAGTGTGTGTGTGTGTGGTTTGAGTCTTGTATTCCTAGGTGTATAAACAGCGGGTGTGAAACGTAGAGTTAAAAATCTTCGATTTATTGAGTGTATTCGCTTGCAAGCAGATGTGTGTTTAAACATTGTGCATGCAAACAGCACCATCTAGAGAAAAGGCTTCCGAACTGTATAAAGAGCAGATCCTGCATGCACCCACCCCTTATTAACCCTGACCGAAATTAAGTGCGTTTTCACCAATATCATGGTGTTGGAAGTCTGAAGACTGTCTGGTACACATGTGCTGCATATCCTAATGTGTACAGAATAATTAAAAGAAATATTTTTGTCTTATTTTTTTTCTCTGTAATGTAAAATACACACTCCAGCATACCTGAAAAGAGAAACTGTACAGCTTTTCCTAAATTAGCCATGTCATGTCACAGGAGAGTGGCATGTCAAACCAAATGAATACACAAACAGGCAAAATAAGTAACATATTTGCAGACACACACATGTGTTTTATATATATATATATATATATATTTATATATATATATATATATGTATATATATATATATATATATATATATATATATATATATATATATATATATATATATTATATATATATATATTATATATATATATATATATTCATATTCAATGTTTGGTTCTTTAAATAAAGCCAACCAGAAAATAAATAACTTAGCTGTTAACAAGCACGTTTAATATATTTTGAAAAATACCAGAATTCACAAGGAAGATGGAAGTGTAGGATACATGAAGAGGTTATTGTTACGTTGAAAGTCCCTAAGCAGAAGGGTGTGAATACAGTGGTGACTGAAAGTGCATGGGATAGCCTTAAGTTAGTGTTTACTAAGGAGGTGGATGAAAGTGCACAACATCTCAGATGGGGTAGAGATAATATCACAACATTCTAAAAAGAGATAAAATTGTAACCCTAGTTCATAGACTAGTACTAGGCTAATTGCCATTCTAGGCCATTTTAAGTCTAGCCAATTACCCCCATGTGAGAATCAGTACCTTAACAATTAAGCCAACCCCCCACTCCACACCAGCAACAAAGTGGGAACTTGTAATCATAGGCAGTACTGACACTATTTCATTTCAAGTATAGACTGGTATGGGAGGGAATCTGGAATTGGATATTGTTTTAATTAAGTACTGATAATGGCAAACGTCTGGTATTTTGACTAGTATTCTTGGACTGTGGTGGGCCAAGAGTTGTATGCTCTGTACAGATAACTTTGTTTCATATAATTTGTGTTGTACTGTGACTCTACTCATTACGCCAGTAGTGACAGCACTGCAACAAGTTAAATGTGATCGAACAGTAAAATTTATTTGACACAAAAAAGATTAGGTGCGGGTAAATAAAACTGCTGTACAGTGTTAACTAGGAGTTAACTCTGCTACACAGAGTTAACTCCTAGTTAAAATTCTGAAATGTAAATGAAACTGATCCATATTCTTTCCAAGTTTCATAAGCTTGCGACATGGAATGCATCTTGCACATCTTTTTTTTTATCTTCGCTTGAGCAGTTATCCTGTGTACGTGCACTCCATCTTTCCTTTGTCAAACAAATGTAATGGCATCAATGTACTTATTTGGGAAAATCCAAATCCGAAATCTAGGTGAGACTGAGTCATTTTTTTGCTCTCCTGTCACAAGCACATGCAGCCAAGTTAACTTCAGCATGAATCATTTCTCATGAATTATCAGAAAATGAGAACTTTTTTTGCTAAAATCCCACTGGCTTTACAGATACGTATACACGTGACAGTATTTGTTGTCATTGCCCTGTAAAAGGTCATCTAAAAGATCTGTAGGCAGAATAATACATTTAAAGCTCTTTTGACATTTCATCAGATTCACTAGGATTAACAAAAAAAGTCTCAGCAGCTGATACATTAAACAAGCTGTTACCCACTAGTTATTTAGTGCTGGGATTCAATAACACAATATATTTCCTATCATTTCTGTTTCAGGTCATTCATCTGCACCCCCCCCCCCCCCCAGCATTATCAGGACTTCTAACACCTCTAACAGCATTCTGTCGAAAGTTTCTTTACGCTGAATGGTTTCACTGTCTGTTCATAGTAGCAGCTATATGTTCAGAACACAGCCTTTTATGGTACAAATTATGATAGTGCAAGCAGGTTATTCTTCCTGTCTGTGTGGGGGAGGGTGGACACCTTCAACACATTACATGCTGTACAGGATTCAATTCTCTGTAAGTCATTGTTTCTTTAAGCAGCACATCAGCATAAACGCAAGAGGTTTTCATTCTGCTGTTGCATTTTAATAAAATGTCACATTTTGTACAGATGAGCAGCTGTTCTTATGAGTAAACATTGTTAACCCTTTCCTCATCTAACTAATGGATATATGCATACAAAACCTGAGAAAGATCATTAAAGTGTAATTTAAAGCCTCCATTTCAGTTATAAGACTTTGAAACAACTTTTCCTTCAAGACAGAGCTTTATTTGTTCATTACAATAGGTAAATAGCGTGAATACAAATGGTCTTAGGCAGATTATCAAATACTGATAATTTGACAATTCAGAAAAAAAAGATCCTTTAATAGCTAAATAGACTTTGTGTGTTAATGTAGTAGCTAATGATATTAAGCTGCCAACACAAAAAAAAAAACAGATCTGATTTTCTTCATGCACTATTTTCCTGGTGTGCAACCTACTGCAAGCTTCTTCACTATGCTCCCGAAATATACCTGTAAACAAGCCTTGAATTATTTTCCATTTAGTGGTAGATTGATCTCTTCTTTTTTGTCCATCACACTAATTACTTAACATTAGAAACATCAGTAGATAAAAAAAAAATAAAATAAAAATGAAACGATAAAAACAGATAGGGAAAAGGAATGCTAAAGGAGAGATGAATTTAGACCAAAAGATGAAAGGTTAATATTAGCAGCCCTGTACAGTGGAGTACATTCACTTTGGTTTGCAAAGTCCATTAAGCATGTGGGAGAAATAAACAAATACAAGTCATACCTCTCAAACTTTTAGTGCAATAAATCTGAACAAAGCATAAAATAATGGGGGGGGGGGCAAAAGCCCAAAAATAGGAACACATTTTAAATATTGGTCTTATAAACTTAAAAAGTTGCTAGAATAACAGTAATTGTGTTAGCATGCATTTCTGAGAGATACGAGAGATGTGAAATCTAAAACTAAGATGTCTATCATTTTGTGAATTCAATCCTCAATGATTTGCCAGAAAACCACAAATGTTATGAGTCACAGACCAAAAAACATGAGGCAGAAATCTGGATAGTCTGTGAAAATCTTGATAGTTAAGAGGTATGATGCAGGTTCTGTAAAACATAACTAGAAACAGTTGCACATCTTGTTGCTGGGTGTGATACACAGATGGCAGAGGGTCTGTATACTGAAAGGAATAATAATGTTGCACTGGGAATAGTGTAAACATTACAATATTGAAGTAGCTGAGAAGCACTGGAAACATGAGCCATAAAGCATTATAGACAATGATGAAATTTATAACACATGGGATCACCCATTAGCAATAGTTCAGAAAAAGATGCAAGAAAACCAGATGTGTGATGAGAAGGCAAAAGTAGCATTGATCAATGAAATTGCTACATCCAGTTATTGCAGTTTATTACATACAGAAATACACAAATTCATAAAATTCCAAGATTTGCATGCAGAAAGGAGGATAATAATGAAGAAGGACGCCCAGACAGTTCCAAAAGTAGTAGGAGCAATGGGTATCATAACAAAATAATTTACAGTCATATCTAAATATGCTACAGATAACATGTAACTTCATATGAATTACAGAAGGAGTCAATTATGGCACTTTTGGCCAGCATCAAAGATTGAAACAATACTAATTTCATGAACGTTAATCATACCCTGTGGTTGTCACAATGTTAGAAACCCAAAAGACTTGGAGAAACTAAACTGAGGGAAAACCAGTAAAGTCATTCTAGGTCTATGATATGTTACTATTATTATAGTTTTTCATGTTCATAAACTGAATACCGTGTGCAGCGATGTTTTGCAAAGCAGAAAGGTGGGATTTACATTTTGCTTAGCACAAACCAGATACATCTTTCGCTTTCTCTCTGTTGTGTATGAGTCACAAAGTAATGTTGGACATGTTTTTACAACAGAGATATTACGTTTTTCTACAAATTCTCCTATTCTGTATAAAAATTTGACATACTTACTGACTTCATACAACAACAAACTTTTACCTCAGCAGTAAAATTGCTTCAGCATTTATTAACCCTAAGAAAGACATGGTTATGTCTTGCTTATTTTTTACCATGTCATTTATGTAAAGTTTATTTATCTTTATCATAGCATACCCTTAAAGTTTTTCCTTACCCTTAACATTTAGCTTACTAGATGTCCTTTGACATATATATCTGGATAATGATAATTGTTAAAACTCTACAGACTGAAATACCTGTAACTCTAATAAAACTGTCACTTTTATATTCCACAAACTAGTGAATAATTACTTTCTAATTGTTTTTTAACACCTCCACTTTGCAAGCAATCACTTTATTTGAATATGCACAGTGACACTATATAACTGGCAAGCAGTTCAGTTCTAGCATAATTATTTTTCTAAAATAATGTTTAATTTAACGTGTGATCCTTAACAATATTCATTTTATGATAAACAGTAAGACATCATGCTGTTCTAATCCCAGCTTAAAGCACTGACTGGTCACTTAGTCACTTTATTACATTTCTGAGAGCGAACTGTGCACAACAGGTTCTGTCACACTACACAAGCATTCTGTTTGACAATGTGATTATAGTGCCTAATGTTGCATAATTATATAAAGGGCTCAAAACTGTGTTATTGAGTGACAGCAGTGACTACACAATGCTGTTTTGCATAGTAGGTATGTTAAATGCAGACATATCACTAGTTGCACATTAAAGCACAGCACATGTTTCATAGGCAGCAGCAATACCCTACGGAAGATAATTAATGGGCAAGTAAGTCATCTTTGATTGTGAGAAAGCATAGTTGTGATGCCTTATATAACATCAAAGTTTAAACATGCCAAGTCAAAGACAACAAGAAGGTTGCTTTATCTCATAATTCAATTGATGATGTCACATACCCTGACCTATCCTCAATAGGACATTCCTTAACTACGAAAGTTTAGCATAATAATGTTCCTGTTGCCTTTGACTGTGCGGCATACTTCCTTGTATGCAAATGTCTATCATTTTATGGTAACCATGGCAAATTATCATGTTATCGTAACCATGCAAAGTGTTAGCATTCAGAGTAAGCTAAACACTGCTGAAACAGGTTAGTTTGCATGCTCTGATGTTTGGGAATAATTTACTTAGTAAACAGTTCCTTTAAAGAAGAAGACCTACTGTCTCTGCCAAAATCAACACATGAAAGCAACTACAGTGAAAAAGGTACTCAGCTTTTAAGGTTTTGTGTAATTATTTTCATCAAAAATGGAATGCAGAACAATGTCTGAGTATATATGTGTTGAATCTTCATGATAAAGTTTCATCTGTTCTTTAATTAGAGCTGACTTGGTGTAGTTAAATGCAATGTGGTATAGACCTATGAGTTCTTAGGTTATTATTAGGTGAACAGTCTGTGTGACCAGATAGATCCTTACCATGTAACCCAGATGGTTAGTGGGTGCATTTACCACTCAGACCAATGAGGGCTACACTGCTTATATCAAGAGTATATTTGTAGGTCAAGGCAGAACTTGAAGGAGACAATGTATTACTTGTTTGACATGCAAGGACAGCTTTTTCCATAGGTAGGGATTGTTTGGGTAAGAAACCTATCTCCCTACACGTCTTATTTATGTTGTGATAAAGAGTGAGGTCTTTGGAGTGAGTGGTTTTAGTCTAAGAACCACCACAGGTATGCCACTACCACAAAAGATAAAAGGTTTTAAATAGAGTTGTATTTGTTTTAGGTTTATGTTCTGAAAAGGTACTATTCACCTATTGGATGAAACTGCTAAACTTATTTAATAACAGCTACTAGTGGATATCTGCAGGCATTTCTTTCTTTTTGTTCCTGTTTTTAGTATAGCTTTCATTTATGAGGTAAAAGAGGTCTGGTAAGCCAAGGTCTGTAGTCTGTCAGGCTAAGTTGTCAATAGGCAGAGATCAGCACTTAGCAGCTGGTATAAGACAGAGCAAAGTGAGGTGTTCTATTCTCTAGGTAGTTATGGAAACTTTTTCTTCTACCTCCTTAACAAATACTAACTTGTGGCTATCATATGCACTTTAGTGTTTCTAGCTGGGCAAAGTGTTTGGAGTTTTATATTGCAAATGGTGCATCATAGTGTAGGACTGATCTGATACGGGAAGATTGGAGAGGGATTATGACATCCTTGGTCCTGGTGGATGTAAAATTGGTAATTAATTGGGCAAAGTGGAAGGATGTCTTTTTGATAATTGATACATGATAGTCAAAGCATAATTTATTGCTGATGAAGGTGCCTACATCTCTAATGACTGTGTCAGACATAAGCAAGGTCCCTCTTGAAATCATGATAGATTTGCTTCCCAGAGACAAATGTGCTGCATTGTTTAACCTTAAACTTAAGACAGATGTTAATACAACAACTGCTGGCTCTAGCAAGCTTCTCTTGGATATAAGTGTCAGTGGAGGAGTCAGTAATTGCACCCATTTTATACTCATTGGCAAACTCAATTAGTCAAAGGCCTTTGGCATTGGGAGAAGTGGATGCTGAAGAGGTCAGGACACAGGACTGAACCTTGAGAGATGCAAGTAGTGGCATGTCTTTTACATGAGAAGGTATAACCAACTCTTACTACACCCATTTGATCAAGAAGCCAGATTGCAACACACGGGGTTTATATTTAGAATAGTAAGTTTTTCAATAATGCCAGTATTATGAATCCTATCAAAGACATTACCAAAGTCCAGCTAAGAGGTATGAGCAGAGTGAACTTTTGTTAACTGCATCCAGCACATTGTCAAAGAAAGTTACCAGATTAAAAATATATAATTTAACTTTCAAACAGCCATATTGATTAAGGTTGAGGGTTTCTAGATCACTAAGTTCATTTATGAATCCCTGAAGAAGGATATGCAGCCCACCCCTTTTTAAACAGGCTGACCTGGTAATCATCACCTCCAACAATAACACACATTTATTTTTGTGGAGTATAAAATGTTCAAATGGTATTTGCCACAACTAACTTTGCCAGCAGTGGAGTTTGCCTTTTTCTCCACTACTGTGCAACCTTGGAAATGATTTATATAAGATACCTCTTCCTTTTGCTTGTAAATTATTGCTCTACTGCTAATTTTTCTACATGCAAGCACCTTCATTATGTTATGGCTTAAACATCTTACCCCAATTTCTTATGTAATATAACATGTATGAAGTTATATCTCAATTGAAGATTTGTTGTATGTAACATAATTATGCTTATAATTTTTATTCATCAAATTTGTAACCTGTTATATCTTATTTCTCTCTTTTGTCTCCTTTGTTTATTTTATTTTGTTTATTTTATATATTGTATACTTCATCCTTTTATTGTATTTTGGAGCCCATTGCTGAAGTCTATTATTTTGTTTTTTAACTGTGGTATAAATTGCAGACATAGCAAGATACTGCTCAAGAAAAGTGTCTTTCCTGTCTTGGGCACATGCATGGAGAGGTGAGCCATGTCTCTCTGCACCTCCACTAGGATGTAGTATGAAAGGCCATTCACCCTGATATTAGGAGCTATAAGGTTGTGCTTGTATTTGTGTTGTAGGGAACTAAAAGTTCTGGCCACATCATGAACGTTGGTACTGGAGAGAGAGTTGACAATGGCCCTAGCTTTGCTCAGATTGGTGAGTGGATCATGAGTCTGTCTGAGTGTAGATTTACCTATTTCTAGTACATTGCCACATGTGGCTACCTGGACACCTGTGTGTGTTTAGAGCCAAAGTAAGTCCTATCAGGGCTGGAAGAAGGTGCATTTGTGGGTTGGCATTATGTGACTTAGACTTGCCAAATCAGTATGAGGCTTACACAGTCAGTGATTTCTTTATAACCCTTACCATACATGGATTATGTTGAGTGTTGTGATACTTAATGGCATATGTGGCACTGAGAGGTTAGCCTCCAAAATGAGTAAGTATATGCACCTCTCAGATATTGTATCATTGCAAGTATGAGGTATATTGGCAGTAAGTATGAAGTATGTCTCTACACTTCCTCATTGTCCCTAGTACAAGCTTGCTGGAAACAGATGGGTAGAAAGACTGCGAACCTGTGCCAGCAGGGAACAGTGAGCAATTTGGTAAATTACGAACTACTTAACTTGGTGAATTAAAACAAGAATAAAATAGAAGGAGACCTGAATTCAGCAGTGATTCACCTACTGACTAATTCCTGTAACTGCTAGTTTTGGTCTCACAGTGGTAATAAGCAGCTAGGAATTCATCTCACTCTGGTCCTTTTCTCACCAGGAATAAAACATCAGTACTAACTCCAAGCTGGTTCCTGAGAAGGGCACTGCGGGCTGTCCAGTGATCTGTTACCTTGTACCAAATGTTGCAGATTTTAAAACTAAGTTGGAATATGGACTTAATGCTATAGGTATTGCAGTATGCACCCAGCAGATGTGAATATATGAATGTGAGGGTAACTAGTATTTTATCCATTTATGGGAAGAACCTTAACAAGATGATTTTGTAGTACTAACCAAGGTTTTACATATTAACATTTCAAATAACCTAACAAGTTTGATAATTCACAGTTTTGCCTATCAAAAGTTTTCCTACAGCTGAAGAAAGGGTAGGCAATCTACTGTTGAAATATACCGGTCAAGTAAATGCTTTCCACATAATTTGAAAGGGTACACAAACAGCCATTTCAGTAGAAAGACCAGATTTTCTGTACAGCTTCCTGTATTAGCTAGTTTGGAAGTTTTTGAGTCGGATTAAGTATCATGCTTACAGTCTTCTTGGCTAGTACAAACTAAGTACTGTTTGTCTTGTTAGCCAACATTATTGTTGTTATGAAAACTGCAAATTTTCTTCTAAGTGAGCACTCTAAGACTTAATCTCTTTCCCATAAGAATGTTTAGCTAAAATAATATTATATTATAAAATATCATATTTGCAAATAGCACTTCCAATCATACCCCTTATGTGGTCATCATAAGGGACATCATAGACAGTTTAAGTTCCAGTAGAAACGTCAACTGCTGTTAAAACTATCACATAACCTATCTATATGTACTTACACAGCAAGATATATGTGTGTGTGTGTGTGTGTGTGTGTGTGTGTGTGTGTGTGTGTGTGTGTGTGTGTGTGTGTGTGTGTGTGCATATATATGGTTTACTATCAAAATTCTGGAAATCCCTTCATCAAGTAATGACTTACTCGAACCGAAAATGACATCCAGCTCTTCCTCGTACCACTGAACGCAGTAAAGTCGATATTGATCTTACCCAACATACTTTAATGTCCGGAGATGTTTTACACATGTTTGCAGGGGGGGCAAGATGCCTCAGTGCCACCCAGGTGGGGGAGCTACACCCTCCACACCCCCCTGCAATTTATATATTCCAAGTCCAAAATCACACTACAATGATCCCCACTGTAGTGTGATCCATTGAAAACAGCGACGTTCAAAACCATAAATTCAAGCTGCATCTCAAGGTTCTGGAGGCAACGTAATTTCAACTCAGGATTTTCAAATTTTGCACCTGTACCCTCGACCATCTAAATGAAGGTAAATTAAATTTCAGACTTTTGATAGTAAACCTATATAAATGTGTGTGTTTGTGTGTGTGTGTGTGTGTGTGTGTGTGTGTGTGTGTGTGTGTGTGTGTGTGTGTGTGTGTGTCTATATATCTATTATATATATATATATATATATATATATATATATATATATATATATATATGTATAAATATATATATAGATAGATATAGATAGATGTATCTATAGCTATAGATATATGAATGTCTATAGATATAGCATGCACAGGTATATACATCTTTGTAAATGTAATATAGTGATATACATGTACTGTGCATGTTAGGATTTCGATTGAAGGGCATGTTGCATTTTTCAGAGAAAAGGTTTATGGATATGTGGCATGATGGCATCCCTGTTACTTGCTTTAGATAAGGTAATCACTGACACAGAAGCTGTAAGATGAAACAGAAAAATGTTTTAGGCTGACTAAGTAAATTCAGTAAAATATTTGCATTAGAAAAGACTAATTTATTTCACTTGGTCTGTACACATTCAGGCAAATTGTGTCAGATGCAGAATGTCTGAGCCACCTCTTTACTTTTCTCAGTCCTACAGAGAACTGTGTTGTGTATGCTCCAAACACATGTACACTCGTAAGCTTCAGCTCAGGTTTTGACATTTATATATATATATATATATATATATATATATATATGTGTGTGTGTGTGTGTGTGTGTGTGTGTGTGTGTGTGTGTGTGTGTGTGTCTATATATGTGCAAAATAAAACAAAGTAAAGGAGCAAACTCCGGTTGTCGGAAAAAATATTTTGTCAAAGAAAACCAAACTGCAGTAGTGCAAGAAAATTTAATAAATCCAATAAAACACACTGATTCAATACATAAAATAAAATAAAAGATTAGCCCTTTCATACATAACAGAGTACTTCTTCAGATCTACATAAAAATAGCAGTTACAATTTAAATAATACAAGCAATTAATACTGCAAATCACGTGACTTTAAAATAGGTTTAAGGGGATGAACTCATTTAACCCCTTAACACCTGTAGCTTGTAAAAGTAACATCCATTTTACCTCTTGACATTCAGTCTTAGTTGTTATATCACCACCTCTAATATTAGGCTGACAAATCTCCAATACTGAAAATTTAAAATGATGATTTCCCATCAGGGTAACATGTTTTGCAAGGGCATTTTTACTATCTTTTCTCCGGATACTATAAAGATGCTCACGTATCCGATCTCTCAAACACCTATTAGTTTTGCACACATATTCTGCAGAGCTCACCAGAAGCTAAATACACAACATTCATTGTATTGCAATCAGCATATACCTTCAGCTCATAGACATGTCCAGTCACAGGGAGTACATACATATCATCATTACTTACATAAAAACACATGGTACATTTACGACAAGGAAAAGGCCCTACAATGGCATTCCCTAAATGTTCATTCCAGTGTTTTTTAATAATATTGCATATAGCAGAAGAATCATTAGAGAAAGTGAGGCACATTCTTGCCTTACCTAACAAATCCCCAGTCTTATTATTGACAGGGCCCACATCTGAATTCAGGTAGGGTTTTGATCGAGTGTCCCTAAATGAAACGGGTCTATATTATATCCTCGAACGCTTAAAAAAGCGAATGCTGATTGATCGAACTTGTTTTTGCGAAACTGCAAAATACTGAAGCAGCAGAAACTCGAATTTTTTCCTAGGGAAAGAATTCGGTTGTCCGTTTCTGTTGTTTTGATATTTTCAGTGTTATGGTGGAAAGTTACTGGTCGGATTCAGGTAAGTGTGCGATTGTGTGGATGTGAGTGTTAGGGTGATTTAGGTGAGTTAGGGTTAGGGCTCGGGTTAGGTGTGTGTGTGATTGAGTGGATATGAGGGTTAGGGCGGATTTAAGTGAGTTAGGGTTAGGGAGCGAGTGAGGTGAGTGTGCGATAGTGACGGACCTTAGGGTTAGGGTTTGGGTTAAGGTAAGTGGGTAGTTAGTGGTGTGTGCATAGTTTAGTGTAGGGTTAGGTATCAGATTTTAGGTGTATGTGTGTGGATTTCTGTTTATTTGGTGTGCTTGTGTTGTGTGTATGTTTTGGATCAGCAATTTTTTTCCCTGGGAAAAAAATCGCTGATCTGACAGTTCGAGATTGTAAGCTTTCGCTTAAATTAGGTCGATCAATCAGCATTCGCTTTTTTAAGCGTTCAATGATATAATATAGACCCAATGAGACAACCTCATCTTGTGCCTCAGATATATCATCCTGTGGATAGCCTTTTTCTTTAAAATTATTTGAAATTTCTTCAAAAGATTCATACATACAACTATCCTTTATATGCATCCGGGCAGATCTATAAAATTGCCCTTTTAGCACATTTCTTTTCACAGATTTCGGATGCATGCTCTTGGCATGTGAAATGTTGTTAGTCTTACAAGATTTAGTATAAATCTGTGTCTCAATACCATCAAGGGCTATGAAGATTTGTACATCCAAGAAGGAAATCTTTTCATTAGACGAGCTAAATGTAAATAAAAAAAAAACTAGTGCTACTGTTGAGATATTCAACAAACTCACATAAGGAAGAATAATTAATCATTCTCCCAAATAAAAAACACGTCGTCCACAAAACGACCATAATAGAGAATCAACGTAGAAAAAATATTATTTTCATTAAACACAAAATCAGACTCCCACTGGGTCATAACCATATGGGCGTAGCTCTTGTCACAGACCATGCCCATAGCTACACCCATTCATTGTAAATAAAAGGAGCTTTCAAACATACACAGGTTATGTTCCAATATAATCTCTAACAGGGAACAAACCAAATGAACCTTATTGGTGTTATATGTACTATGCTGTGTCAAAAAAAGTCTAACAAACTCTACCCCTATATCATTAGGGATACATGTAAAAAGTGACCTCACATCCATAGTGACTAGTAACACATCATTAGTAAATTCCTTTAACTTCCATTCATTTAGCCTTTGCAAAAATTGTCTAGTGTCCTTTAAAACATGTTCTACTTTATCAAGTACAGGACAAAGTTTTTTCTCCACATATATGGAGAGTGTTTCTGTAGCCCTCCCTCTGCCAGATACATTGGGTTGCATGGGTGGGGTGGTGGAATTCTTCTGCAGCTTTGGAAGTCCGTGGATATATGGTACCATATGATGCTCTACTAAAAAGTATTCATAGAGCTGTTTACCAATGGTGCCCTCCATTAACAAATCTTCAATACATTGTTGCACTTCTACTATTAGCCTTTGTGCTTGTAATTCAGTAAGTGGCAAGTAAGTGGCGGTATCACTAAGCATATTCAACATAACATCAGTGTAATAGACAGTGCCAAAGACCACTATTCCTCCTCCCTTATCAGCTGGCCTGAAACATAGTGTATCACATGACATTAGCTCCATTAAAGCAGAAAATTCTGCTCTACTTAGATTATTAAAACCATGATTTCTTTTGCTTGAAAAATACTCATAGACATCATCTTGACACAGTTTATAAAATGTTTCGACTAAAGGGGAGTGAGCCGGTACATAAGTGCTAGGTTTTTTAAAATCTATCATACTCCCAGTATTGTTACCATAACATAGCTTTAAAGATAAATTTCTTACAAATAATCATAGATCATTTAACACATCTATCAAGTTGAAATAACCTGACGGTATAAAATTAAGTCCATAATTCAATACCTTTAACTGTTGAACAGATAAGGTTGCAGTTGAAAGATTAAACACTAGGTTTTGCGTATTTTGTTCTGCACAACTTGCTCTACTTCTAATGTCCCCAAATTCTGCCTCTTCTTGTTGAAACAAGTCCGACTCACTGAATGACCTCTCTCCTTCAGTTTCAGTAGTTCTGGTGCTGTCAGTTGTAAAAATTGTATCTATATATGTGAACTTCCCCTACTCATAGACCTTGATTTTAATGTCTCATCTGAGGGATGACACACTCAGGGGTGCAGCACCCCCTTTATGCTTCACTGCAGTGTCAGCAATCCATCTACCTGGTGGGGAGAATAAAACCCACATAATATATGTTATTCAACCATCTAGGCAGACAGTACAGTGGTGGCTGGCTCATAAAGTGATTGAACGTTGACAGTCCTGTCCCTTATTTAAATCCCTTGTGTGTGTACATTAAATTAAATTAATCACACTAGTCATACTTTCAAAGACAGGGGGAATACAACAAAGCAAGTATTACACAGTCAAGTGGTTTACAGGTTTATTCTTTATCCATATTTACTGTTCATTTAATACATTTGGGCATGCCAATTAGTCTGAATGGGCATAGCCATTTACATTAAACTACTGCAGGAGAAAAGTTCCATCATTAAAAAATGTATTAGACAACAGCAATAATAGAATACAATGCAAAGCTGAGCATTAAATGCTAGAGTGCATAGCTCTGTCACAATTATCTTAAATACAGTCATATGTCACATAGGAGATCCACTTTTATATTATGGCATAGTATAGAAGCCCACAGTGTTCATATGTAACACAGTGATACATTCACACAACCAGTGTGCATACTTGCAGAGAAGGGGGTGGGGTTAGTAAATAAACATAGAAACAGGCCATACATTCTCTGTGTTACAGTATAGATACCACAGGTTGATGTGGGTAGTCAGATATGAGTCATACAGTGGAGAAGGGCTGTGAGGCACTCTGTCCAATCCTGTAAGTGAAAACAGCTGCTTGAGGAACACAAGGTCACTGCTTCATTCATAGGAACTGAGGCATTTTTCATTCCAGCAGAAATAAGCAATATTTCTTTCCACATCAGAATGCATTGTATGCATGAGCAAAAGTAATCATTCTTTGATTTGGAGCATCCAAATAAGTATGCAAGTTGAGAGTATATGTGTGCATGTGTGTGAATGCGGATGTGCACACGCACATATTTTTGAGTGTCTTTGTGTGTTTTGAAGAAGGAAATAAGTACATTTACAGTGATAGCAGTTACTAACTACATATGATACGTGAAAGCTCTAATACATTCCTTATAAAGTTGCAGTGTATGAATATGGCTGTGTTAATTTGTTACATTCTGCAGCCTTGATTGTGTTATGGCTTGGCAAGGTTTTATGCTAGAAGTTATGGGGGAAATATATCCACAAAAATAAGGCAAGTCATTCAGTATTATCATGGAATCTGAAGGATAGAAGGGGAACCCCCATTTGTGAAAAATAATATAAATTATATTTTCTTGCAAAACAGAGTCCAACATTATGTCAAAGCTCTGTTCTGAAAATTCCAAGTTCCAGTGAAAGGATGGGGGCTAAAAATAATAATATTTCTCGAGAAAGTACTGTATTATTCAATGTCTTTAAAAAACACTTTTATTTATAATTTAGTGTAAAGGAAGTACCTCATATTTGAAAATCATTTTACTGGATCAGAGAGATGTAGCCAAAATAGTGCTTCCATTATATGATTTAGGTTGATAGAAAAGAACTAGGCTAGCTGCCCTTGTGGGCCATTTTAAGCCTAGCCAGTTTCCCTTTGAAAGATGAGAATCAAACCTTGTACCATGTGTCTGTGAGGTAAACACCTTAACCATTATGCCAACTGCAACATGCAGAAAGGTATCTTTTAGCTGGATTCAAACCCCTGATCAGCTGTATTCTTTATCTAGACTCATTGTTCTTACACCTTGTAACACAAAGATAAGTAAATTGCTGTGGAGATACTGAGAGTTGAACCCAGGACCTCATACATGCAAAGCATGCATTGTACTGCTGAGCTTGTTTTTTATTCCAAATGTGGGTAATATCTAAAATAATCAGCAGAAAGAAAACTAACAGGGTAGGAGATGTATCGAAATGGGCATGCTCAATGTCTATTGAAGCTCGGCAGCATTACTCGTGTTCAGTTTTCACAACAAGGCATTCGGCTGCACCTTAATTACTGAGGCATTACAATTCTATCTTAAGACCTACATCAAAATCTCATCTTACTTGGTGTACAGAGATGCACATCAGATGTATTAATATTAGTAATGCAATAAAGACTTTTTATATTGGAATGGAGGACAGATACACAGGGTCCTATTTTTATTGGTTTACAATTTATATTCATACACTGCTGTATCAAGAGTCCATTTCAAACAACAGCTATTTTGTAAGTAAAGGTTGTAAGCAGAGCATTGTCAGCCTTCATATGTGCCTTCTTTGTTTATTCCAAGGTTATTTACAGCTACTTTCACTCACTTCTGTCACCATAACCTAAGGTGGACAGAGGAGTACAGTGATTGTCTCTGACTATAAACACAATTTAATTGTATTTTTCTGAGTGCATCACTTATGTGCATACAGACTGTACTTACAAAGTCTGTTAGCCCTTACCAATAGTCTGCCGTCTATGTTAATTATTTAATTATTGCTTCCATACTGTGTTTCTGATTAGTTTTTTATTTTGATGAGCGGTACTAGATTCAAAGCTGTATAGATACATTCATACATATCAGCACAGAGTAAATACAGATGGCCCTAAACTGAAGGCATAACAATTTAATCTTATTTTTCATGTTTAAGTACAAGTTGATATTGTTTTTCTTACAGTATGACTCATATGCATTTAGGTTTTAAGTTGTACTTCTTACAGCTTGTCCAGATACATTTGATCTGTTCACATTATGTTCTTTATGCAACATTACTGACTGCCTATTTCAACTGGTGGATTGTACTGAAAGCAGCTTCTTGGCTATGTAATTTCAGCTGCCCCTGTAAGTGCAAGTGAGCATGTTTAGGCACATATAAGTTAATATACACAGGAAGATAAATTTGTGTATGATCAGGTACAGTCAAGGCAATAGAGAGTGTTTTAAGGCAGTAGTAAGAGAATGAAGAAACATATCTACTATGTATGAAAAACGTGTATGTACTGATCAAAGTATGCATACATCATAAAGAGATTAAAATAAAAGTAAAATTATAAATGAGGAGAAATAGAACATAGCCTAGTTCTTTCTTTTTAAACTGAAGTTTTATTTAAAGCAAGAATAACTATTTTACTGTGAGTAGAATGCATAGACAAGATATAAAACAAATACTTTGACAGGAGGGTATGACTGCCTATAAACGTAGTAAATATAGTATGCTCTATTTTATAAGTATGCTAAAACTCAGTTTATATATCATCAGTGTCTGTTTTTGGTAAAAATAAAATAAAATAACAACACTGATTTTTGAAGCCCAAAACTACAACAGTTATAGGAATATATCCATATATAATTAAAGAAAATAAAAACCTCATTGATTATAAAAATAAATGTAACTCTCAAGAAGAAAATAAAATACTTGATGAACTTACCAGGGAACTCCAAACCCTGATCAAATCAACCAGTCTGATATGAAGAAAAATTGCCACCCAGACAAAGGACAACTGCAAAGCTTTCTTTAATTATGTTAGAAACATTAGAAGCAATGTTCAGTACTGTCCAGAGCTAATAGTGACTGTATTATATATTAGTTCCCACAGGACATAACCAGTATACTAGCAGATGAATTTAGCTCTAACATTATCCCATTCTTCATTCCCAGATCCCATACTTATATATACACCCCTCTCACAGCTCCCATTAACCAGTTTTCAAGGCATTATCCAAGACCGAGAGCATTTCTTGTATGGAGACAGATAACATAACAGGCTGCATACTCACCAGCCTAAAATAGGACCCGATAGACCCCCTAGAAAAGCTGTTCAGTGTCAGCCTCCAAATAGGCTTTGTGCCAGACAAATAGAGAACAGCAACTGCCACCCCTTACAGAAAGGTGGGGGAGCATCAATGTACCCAGGAAATTATACACCCATAAGTCTGTGCAGCCTCATCTGTAAGGCTGTGGAAAGGATCATTTTGTAATTAATAAATAAGGACATGGGGTAACCTGCAGACAATGGACCCAAGCCTTTTTGGATTTTTAAGGGCAGATCCTGCCTACTTAACATGGCTGGCTTCTTTGAACAGATTGCAGAAGTAATGGGTGAGTACAAATAAGTACATATAGTCAATACCGGAAGATTGCCAAATTCCAGTAATAACGGCCACACAGGTACAAAACGCACTCTCTAAAGCCAAGAATACAGCATCCATGGGACCATATGACATCCCGGGCTGTGTACTACATGAACTACAATATGAACTGGCACCTCACCTAAGTGTCATGTTTAATCATAGCCTCACCTCAGGTTTCGTGCCCACTGAGTGGCGCAGAGCTACAGTTATCCCAATCCACAAGGGGGGATCCACCTTGGATCCCGGAAACTACCGTCCCATCAGTCTGACAAGCCTTATCTGCAAGGCCATGGAGCGTATTATCATGGAACTTATAAACAAAGACATTGGCAACCTTCAAACACTGGACCCCACCCAGTTTGGGTTTGGGAAGGGCCGATCTTGTCTCCTGAACCTGATTGACTTCTTTGAATCAGTCTCCAGAGCCATGGACAAGGGTAAGGTGGTCCACACAGCCTATCTAGACCTTGCCAAGGCCTTTGACACCATCCCCCATTCTGGAATCATAGATAAACTTACTAAGTTGGGCATTAATCCCTATGTCACCCAATGGGTTGCTAAATGGCTTACTGATAGAACCCACACTGTAAAAGTAGCCGACTCCAAATCCAGCTCCAGACAAGTGACAAGTGGAGTACCTCAGGGTTCAGTCCTGGGGCCGCTCTTGTTTGGCATCTACTTCTCTGAAGTACAGGTCAACACTAAGGGACTCTGGCTAACAAAGTTTGCAGATGACTGCAAACTGGGAGCCATTATTGAATCCCCAAATGATGTGGATACTCTACAAAAGGGCCTTACAGAGACAGATGCTTGGTGCCAGAGCCATGGGCTCAAGCTCAATGCCAAGAAATGTATTGTTATCCCATTTGGGGAAAAAACATGTATCCATGAATTACCATATAGGTGGCAATACACTAAACACAGAAAGTGTGATAAGAGACTTAGGGACACAGGTGGACAGTGGTCTCACCTTCGATAACCACATCACCACAACAGTCAGGAAATCCTTCTATGTGGCACACCTCATCACGAAGGGCTTTTCATCCAGAAAAAAGGAGGTCATTGTCCCACTGTACTCATCCCTCATTAGACCCATTATAGAATACAACGCCCCATTTGGTATGTACCTCTCAAGACATCTGCAACAACTGGAAAGGCCTCAGAAATACCTCACTAAAGGAATCACAGGCCTAAAGCAGATGCCCTACGCTGACCGCCTTAAAAAACTCCAGCTATACTCTGTCGCATATCGTCTACTCAGAGGCAATCTCTGCTTAACATACAAGGCCATGTCAAACCCAGAGCTGTTGGACATGCTACACTTAAATAAATCCCAATCCCTCAGAGCTACACGCTCCAGGGATCTAAACCTTGTCATCACAATAAACAAAACATGCTGGAGGGATAGGTTCCTGACCCAGAGACTCCCCAGACTCTGGAATAGATTGTCCATACATGTCAAGCAGAGTGCCTCTTTGGACCTCTTCAAGAGGAACCCTGACGATTGGATGGGAGAAAGGAAATTCACCCCAGGGATCACGTCAGTCGCCCTGCTAGACAGGGGTCCAGGAAACTAAATAATGTGGGAAGAAATAGCCAGGGAATTGTTATGGCTAGGCTTGTATAGGCCCTAGGGCTGATAGCCTAGTACCAACCTATGAACCTATGAACCTATAATATCTAGACCTCACAAACACATTCAGTGCCATCTCACTCTAAGGCATCATAGATAAACTACCCCAGCTAAATGTTAACCCCAGTGCAACTCATTGGATAGTTAACTGGCTTACAAATAGAACTCGGGAAATTAGGGGGAGCTGCTCTATCTTCTCCAAAAGGCCAGTCACTAATGGTGTATCCCATGGTTCAGTCATTGGGCCACTCCTCTTTGGCATTTACTTCTCAGAGGTCAAGGCTATTATTCAGATTTATGACTAAGTCTGCAGATTATACTAAGCTTGGTGCCATCATATACTCCCCAGAGGACACCATGGCCCTCCAAGACGACCTTTCCCAAACCAACAACTGGTGTCAAAACCATGAATTAAGCTGAATGGCAAGAAATGTATAATAGTATAATGTGATAAGTGAAAAGTCCCTTGTAACTATCACAATGACAATACACTCCTGAAAACTAATCTAGTAATTAGGTACCTAGGAACCTGTGTAGATATGAAACTGTCTTTTGCTCACCATGTATCCATTAGTGTAAGACAGTGCCTTTTCATTGCATAGTTTACTACTAAGGATATGGTGTCCAGGGAAGTGTTCATTCCACTGCATTCCACACTCGTCAGGCTGATAATTGAGTGTAATGCTCCCTTCAGTATGTACCTATCCAAACATTTGACACAACTCAAATACCCATAATGCTTTCTTACTAAGAAAATCAAGGGCCTAAATCACAAAAAACTATGCAGACTATCTGAAAGCCTTGTCCCTCTTCTCAGTGTCATACATACTACTGAAAGACAAACTCAGCTTGACACATAGGGCCTCAACAAATCCTATCCCATTAGACCCGCTGTACATTTACAAATCTAATAGGGACATAAACACCCACTCAAAAAATCTAAATCTCTTTTGCAGCATAAATAGAGAATGTGGTAGGGATAGAGATGTATCACAGAGAATACCACTTATTTGGAAACACCTTCCTCACCACATAAAGCATACTATTTTCTTTAACTATTCAAATGTAACATGGGTGAATGGATGGGTAACCACAAATTCATCCCCTGTGTAGCACCTTTGACCCTCAGGGATTGAAGCAATATTGTCACGCTCTCTCTCTGGATTATTCATACTTTAAATATAAGAGCTAGAACATTCATGGGAATGTATAGCTAGGCTTATAAATATCCTCATGAATCGTTTACCTATTAAGTACCCATGAAGCTATGAAGTCGCAACAAACAAAAGGAAAAAAACAAGGAAAGAAGGAATAGCTCATGCCAAAGTCGGTACAGAAGTAAGAAAAAAAGGAAAACAAATGCTCTTTCTTGGGAAGAATGAAGTCTGGGTTAGAAGAAAGTATTTCCTATTGGTAATTAATTTATTTATCAGGGAGGCAAATTGTTTAATTTGTAGAGGGGATACCTCGTTTACAAGTGTAAGCTTTTGGTATAAAGCCAAACATATGAACTGTAACAGAGTGCGATAAAGCCAAACATGATGCTTAAAGAAGAATAGTAGAAAACATAGTGAATCAATGAATAACTCTTGAGATAGCAGTGATGCATGCAGACTCTATAAATGTGGGTAAAATGTATTCAATAACACAGTAGAAGAAGCTACGAAAGAAGAACACTGATAAGGTATTGGATATTTCAACTACACAACAGCAAGTCACATAAACAGAATTATTGAGACCATAAATACATAAGTAAATTTAAAAAGTTAATTTGTAAATAAAAAGGCAAATGATTATCAAATCTCTCTACATAAAAATGACATTGGTTCTCTGCTTTTGAAACTGATTCCATACAGAGTAGTGTTTGAGAAAATATTAAGGAATGTATATGAGTTGTCAAACAATCAATTTTTAAAAAGAAAGGAAATTCCAGTTATACAAGAATATGCAGGGAGTAATAATGTGTTAAGTATAATAGATTTATCAAGTTTCATTACGTGAAAATGTTGGATTGGTGACATTCCTTCAATCTGATTATTTTGAATCTGATTATTGCAGATGGCAAATAAATGCTCTAAAATCAAGTATCCTTAAACAAATTTTAAGAAACAATCTAGAGTTAATAACAGACTAGGGAAAAAGCTTCCCTTTTTGGGGGTAATTACTAGTCATGCTTACCTTGAATATTAGCTAAGCCAGGTTTAGAGGTAAGACACTGAGTTGAATGATTAGCATGGCTAGCTTTAGCTGAGATGATTATGCAAGCAATAATGCCTGACAGGGTGTGTGTTAATGTGTAATTAATGCCTACCCAGGGGTGTGGTGAGGCCCTACACCGCAGGCCTGGAGGGCATTATTGTGCTTAGACAATGGGGTCTATATAAAATTGCTGTGTTTTATTTACTTATATATTTTTTAAGTACTATTTTATTTTTTTAATATATTTTTGATGTAAAATAGTTCCTTCGCCTAATGTTTCAAACTTGCTGTAGTATATGTAAATGGTGTTGGAGCAATTATTTTACATCAAACATATATAAAAAATAATAATAGTGCTTAAGAAATAATAAGCAGGTGAAACAGAACAATTTTACATACGGCCCATTCTCTCTCCCATTCACACGTACACAGTCTCTCCTGCTTTCACACACACACATATACACACAGTCTCCTCTTCTTTCATACACATATTCACTCACACAAGATCAGTCTCACGATCTTTCTCAATCTGTCACAGTCTCCTCTACTTGCATACATGCATTCACTCAAACATCACTCTTGCTTTCTCTCTCACTCTCTCTCAGTCACACACACACACACACACACACACACACACACACACACACACAGCCTCTCTGCTTTCATGCATGCATTCATGCACACCTGCAGACAGAAACATAAACACACACTTTTCGGTTTCACTCTCTCTCTCTCTCTCTCTCATACACTCTCACACACACACGCTTTATTTTAATTTTTTCTAGTTTTTATTTTACACTCGCTAAACAGCAAAGGTTCTGCTTAGCAAGTGTAAAATAACAGCTCGCTCGCCCTCACTTTCACTGACATGCACATATACACTCAAACACCGTCATAAACACACACACACACACACACACACACACACACACACACACACACACACACACACACACACACACACACAGAGCAGTTTGATATGCTACTGTGAAGCAGCGGACTTGTTCTTCTCAGCGGGCATTACTTGTACATTAATACCCTGCTGGAGAACGCTTGTTCTCCAGTCAGGGTACTGATATACAGTTTGTCCATTGTCTAATATGTGATCATTTGCTGTCTTTGCAGACAAGTATGCATTTTGGAAGACAGCTGAAAATGAGTTGTATAAATTCATAAGGTCAGCAGTAATATGACCTGAGACAGAGGTACAAAATAACAGTACGGCAGGTACAACCTAGACTAATTAAATATTTATGAAATCAATTAAATAAAATATTTTTTTTTCTTGGAAAACCATAGGTGTTGCAAATAAATGTAAGCAAAATATACAAAATGATGAAAATGCAGCCAGCAAAATGTTTGCAAAGATTTTAATTCCTTATTTTGCTTCTCAGTTTATTTTTTTGAGATTTTTTTAAACTGCTATAGAGCTTGTTGATCATACATTTGAACATGTTTTCTGGTAACACTATTGTATATAGCTTGTTTCAAATGAAATATTGTTTTGATGTTGGTGTTAGTTGTTGATGTATTCTTGTATGTTGTTATATGTGGCCATGTGCTGAGATTGTCATGTGTTTCATTTTTGTCAGCATTTTAGATTTGCTGATGTCAGCTCATTGACTTTTGTGCTCTGTCTAGCTAGTAGATTCTGTATGACCTGGTGTTGTATATGTTAGTTTTTTTTTTAGATTTAGTAATCTCACTTGTTTCTGTTGAATTGAATGGGAGGTATTTAGCTTTATTTTTGTATTACATTAAATTGCAGTAATGTAGGTTTTGCTTAGCTGTTTGTTGTATTAACTATTTCTGTTGTGCTTTTTTCAAATTTTATTTATGTGTGTGTGTGTGTGTGTGTGTGTGTGTGTGTGTGTGTGTGTGTGTGTGTGTGTGTGTGTGTGTTTATTATAAACTATTTAATTACCTCAAAATATCTTGCTTCAACAACGAAAAATACACACCTTCAGTACTTTCCAGCTTTAGTCTGTGTGTATTTTTTTCCCATTACAGTCTGAACCAATGTAGATATGGATTGAATGATGTACTAAACCTACATACATTTTGAATCTGGCTAGATAAGTGTTTTTATTCTATATGTATGTATATATATATATATATATATATATATATATATATATATATGCATATATATATATATATATATATATATATATATATATATATATATATATATATATATAGATATATAGATATATATATATATATATATATAGATATATATATATATATATATATGTATATATATATATATGTGTGTGCGTGTATATATACACACATAAACACATATATAACTATAATATATGTATGTGTGTGTGTGTGTGTGTGTGTGTGTGTGTGTGTGTGTGTGTGTGTCTATTTATTATAAACTATGATTACCTCAAAATATCTTGTTTCAACAATGAAAAATACACACCTTCAGTACTTTCCAACTATAGTCTGTGTGTCTTTTTTCCCATTACAGTCTAAACCAATATATATTTATATGGAAACACTTTATAATCTCAAAATATTGAAATGTCGAATTTTAGTATCTCGAGACTATAAAGTCGAAGTCTGAAAATAGCGAAAGTGCATAATCGCAAATTCGAATATCTCGAATTTGCGATTATGGCTTTACACTATGTAATGTCTGGGATTTATGTGGATGGTGTGCGGTGCCGTGTGTGGATTTAGGTGTTATATCAGGTAAGTGAGTGTTTTGTAAGGGTTTTGGGTCGGAGTTTGAGTGCATGTGAGTGTGCTGATATGTGTGAGGTGTGTGTGGGGGACTGTAGAATGTGTGTATGTGCGTGTGTGTGTGTGTGTGTGTGTGTGTGTGTGTGTGTGTGTGTGTGTGTGTGTGTGTGTGTATGTGTGTGTGTGTGTGTGTATGTGTGTTTATTATAAACTATTTAATTACCTCAAAATATCTTGCTTCAACAACGAAAAATACACACCTTCAGTACTTTCCAGCTTTAGTCTGTGTGTATTTTTTTCCCATTACAGTCTAAACCAATGTAGATATGGATTGAATGATGTACTAAACCTACATACATTTTGAATCTGGCTAGAGAAGTGTTTTTATTCTATATGTATGTATACATATATATATATATATATATATATATATATATATATATATGTATGTATATATATATATATGTGTATATATATATATATATATATATATATATATATATGTGTGTGTGTGTGTGTGTGTGTCTGTATATTATAAACTATGATTACCTCAAAATATCTTGTTTCAACAAGAAAAATACACACCTTCAGTACTTTCCAACTATAGTCTGTGTGTCTTTTTTCCCATTACAGTCTAAACCAATATATATTTATATGGAAACACTTTATAATCTCAAAATATTGAAATATCGAATTTTAGTATCTCGAGACTATAAAGTCGAAGTCTGAAAATAGCGAAAGTGCATAATCGCAAATTCGAATATCTTGAATTTGCGATTATGGCTTTACACTATGTAATTTCTGGGATTTATGTGGATGGTGTGCGGTGCCATGTGTGGATTTAGGTGTTATATCAGGTAAGTGAGTGTTTTGTAAGGGTTTTGGGTCGGAGTTTGAGTGCATGTGAGTGTGCTGATATGTGTGAGGTGTGTGTGGGGGACTGTAGAATGAGTGTATGTGCGTATGTGTGTGTGTGTGTGTGTGTGTGTGTGTGTGTGTGTGTGTGTGTGTGTGTGTGTGTGTGTGTGTGTGTGTTTGCTTTTGTTTATTGTTTGTGCGATCTCAGAGTTAGTATATATAAGTAGGGGGTGTGGGAGCATAGCCCTCCACATGGGGTGTGCATGGGGGCTTGCCCCCCTGGTTATTTATGTTGTAGGTTTGTGGATGTGTGCTGTTTTGTTTGTTTATGTTGTGATGTGGGTGTTGTGGTATATGTGTGGTCTGGTGTGTGCTGTGTTTTAGATGTTTTGAATTTCACAGTTTTGGACTTTGCAGTTTTGTTGTTTCGGTGCTGTTTGGATTCGATTTCATGGTCTTGAAAAACTGAAATTCGAGATTTCAGTATTTCAAGATTATGAAGTGAATCCATGTATACACACATAAACACATATATAGATAAATATAAAACTATACAGCTCTCTCTCTTTACCTGTCTATACATACAGACACACACACATATTTATATATACATATATATATATATATATATATATCAAAACTCAAGATGGTGCTTGTGAACGAACAATAATGGTGCACGGAGTAGAATACAAAACACCAACTGTAACTCCATTATTCAAATAAAATATACTAAGGCAGCTTCATTTAAGCAAGTTTATTGCAGCACAGGGTGGGTTCCAATCAATGTGGAACCCACCCTGTGCTGCAATAAACTTGCTTAAATGAAGCTGTCTTAGTTTATTTTATTTGAGTTCTGGAGTTACAGTTGGTGCTTTTTATATATATATATATATATATATATATATATATATACATATATATAGGTTTACTATCACGTTGACGAAATGCACGGTATCAGGGTGCACATGTTCAAATTGCAGTTTGCAAATGTGCATCAAAATGAACCAAAAAAGATCGACTCCACAACCGCGAATGCTAGTGTGCATTCGCTGTTGTGACGTCGATGTTCTGCCTGGAGAGTGTACTACAGCGGGGATCGGGAAATCTACCTATTGCCTCACTTTAGTGCGATCTCAGAGACTGGGCGGCCATGGTGGTGCAGCAGTTAGCGTTGTTGCCTCACAGAAAGAGGTTTTCCGGTTCGATCCTTGGCTGGGGTGCCTTCGGTGAAGAGTCTGCTTGTTCACCCCGTGGTCACATGTGTTTCCTCTGGGTGCTCTGGTTTCCTCCCACATCCCAAAGACATGCTGTAGGTGGATTGGACACTCTAAATTGGCCCAAGATGTGAGTGTGTGCATGTGTGTGCCTTCTGTGGAAGGTTGGGTGCCAGGCTGGCAATTCAACACAGTAAAAACTCTACTGCCAATCATGAGCTGACAGGTGATCTGCTGTGGTGACCCCTAACTGGGAAAAGCTGAAAGAAGAAGAAGAAGAAGAAGGGGTGTGATCTCAGTGTTTGTATATATAATTAGTAGGGGGTGTGGGGGGCGCAGGGACTTGTTGACATTACTGGTTTCGTCTTTGTGTCTTTCAGATGTGTGCAATTTCAAGTTTATTTGTCAAGTAAGTCATTACTCAATGGACTGCCTTTCCAGGTTCTGATAGTAAACCTATACACATACATATATATATATATATATATATATATATATATATATATATATATATATACATGTGTGTATGTGTGTGTGTGTGTGTGTGTATATATATATATATATATATATATATATATATATATATATATATATATAATATGTATATATATATATATATATATATATATATATATATATATATATATATAAAATATACATACACACACACACACACACACACACACATATATGATTACCTGTTTGTTGGCTGCAAATGCACTGGTACATTTTAATCAGCATGTAGATAAACCAAGCATTACAATTGTTTTGTATGAGGTCACAGAGTAATGGTTAAATGGAAGTTTCCCCTTTTCGCTCCAGCTCTGTAATTTTGGAGTTAGTATATTTTACATGAAGGGCTGAGAGGGCTTTGGGGTGCTTGCCCCCCCCAAAAAAAACATTGCATCTTGAAGCCTCATTTTGAATTTGATGGACCAATATGTAATTGAAGTGCATCAATGTAAGCACTGATGGGACAGAATTTAATGACAAGACCGTTTGATGGTGATGTACATACACACATAGATGGATAGACATCAATACAAATATATAGATATATGTTTGTATACATACGCATCCACCCACATGTACATACAAATACATATAGGCAGGCAGACACACACACACACACACACACACACACACACACACACACACACACACACACATACATGCATACTCACACTAACCATGAAGATTAAGCAGCGCATAGATTTGTCAAGAATCTTGGATTGACTCTTTGGTCATGTGTAAACAGTTAGCAGATAATTTAATAATATAAGTGCCTAAACATCAATATTTTTCTGCCTAAGTTTCTTAAGAACAGACACAGTCATGCAGGACAACTGGTCATTTAGGTTGAGGGTCACTGGAGGAACCTTTGTCCTTAGAAGCTTCTTTTCACCTTACATAGTCCTTAGTATGGGCTCTTACTAAAGACATAACTGAGTTTCTGCTGATTGGTGTCCAGCATTCAAATGGAATAGAATTGGTATTTGATATATTGGAATTATGTTCTTTATGTAATAACACCCAACATCGAGGAGGGTCACAGGCAGTTCATTGCTGGATTCAGCAAAGAGACCTGTATACATTTGAATTTAACAATTTTCCTTCTCTAGCAAAGTGGATCCTTAGTAAGAATGTGCTTTATTTTCAGATAGAATGTTACTGTACAGATAAAAGGGCAGCTATAGGGTCAGCTTTTGGGACCCTGTATGCATATCTTTTTATGGATGTTCTTGAAGTGGCATTCACATATAAAGTATATTTTGCAAATATTGACACAAGGAAGTGCTATCCAGATGACTGCTGGTTGATATGGAGGATAAGTATCAGGAAATGCTGAAATTAGAACATTATTTGACTGACAACTTGCACTTTGTTATGAAAGTGAAATTACTCACCATTGATTTTTTTCAGTGTAACAACTACTAAAACATCAGGTGATTCATTCTTAACTAATATATACAAGAAATCTTCCAATAAAAATTATTTGTTGTAGAGTGCTTGCACTGGGCACAATAACCACATGTTCTGTACCTCGCAATACTACAACGTGTGCCTAAATTACAGCTCTTGAGAACAAGCCAGAGATTGCAGTACAGATCAAGGTTACCAAGTGGTGTTCAGGGATTTGAAACACACAGTTACTGAGGTTACAAATACAGCTGCACTCTTCGGATTAATCAACAGGCAAATAAGAGGCCCAGAAATGAGTTGCTACAATATCAGACCAGGACCACTAAGTATTATGTTCAGCCAAATGTGATAGATTGGCCTTACCCATCCCATGGTTGATAATTATTTATTACTACTCATGAGAATAACTGGGATTATATCATATATAATTTGAGGGGACATGGGATTAAGCATTTAGGAGCTTCTTCTGTCCATTAGTAGTACAGTGGGAGTCCTAGGGTAACTATTCTGTTTCCCATCCATAGATCTAAGTTCTGCTTGATAATGGACAGAGATGAGTTTTGTTTTATGGGGAAGAAGAGTCTGTACCACAGCATCAGTATCCTCTGTGAGATAGGCCTGTCCCTCCAAACCTCGTATGACTAGTCTTATGATTATATTTATGTTGTATGATTTTATGATTAGTTTTATAAGTCCCACAAGATTCTCAGTGACCCTGTAGACACCCACTGCTACCCACAGAGTTTACAAGGCAAAGGGAAAACTAGAAGTATGTTGCCAGGTCTTTCTTCCATATCATACATGCACAAACTCACACCTATGGACAATTTAGAGTCCTCCATCCCCCTTACTGCACGTCGTTGTAATGTGGGAGGAAACCTGAGGACCTAGAGAAAATGCCCCCAAACACAGGGAAGATGCAGAAATGGTTCCCCAGCCAAGAACCAAATCATAGAACCTCTTACTGTGAAGGGCAACATTACCTGCTGCACCAGTGTGCCACCTTGAGAGATAATTATATATTAACTATTTTTACTGTCATCTAGAAAAGTTAAGTATGTGCCCACAATACACACACACACACACACACAGACACACACACACACACACACACACACACACACACACACACACACACACACACACACTGAGAACTAGTCACTCACACTATATGCTCACTTGTAGGCAAATTGGTGGAACGCCAATTCACTTATGGCATATCTTTGGGGTGATGGTAAAAACCAGAGAACCTAAGTTAAACCCACACAGTGACAGAAAGGACATGCAGTCTCCATAAAGAAGGAACCACAGCCAAGAACTCAGACAACCAAGTGGTGTGACATGGCAATGTCACTCATTGCACTTCTGTGCCATTGATTGGTTCCTTTCACATAAATCCTGCCCAAACCTCCTAAGGTAGCCATAACCAAAGCTTGCATTCTAGCCTGTGTCACCCAAATGAACATTAGTCCTGCAAAGTCAGAAATGCAGCAACAATCAGTAGATCCAATAATTTCATCCACACAGTCCCCATATTCATTGAATAAGCACAGTATCTGGCTTGACCTTGCCAGGATAAAAAAATAATGGTTTCATTAATGTATTTTTGTATCCCAGAAGCAATAGTCACAATTTGCATGCTGGTTTGTTTCTCCAAATACAAATTAGTCCTGCAAAGTTAGAATTACAATAGCAAATAGCAAAGCCAATGAGTTCATCCGCAGACAGCCCTTATACCCATAGCTTACCCACAGTGTTTCATTTGACCTTTCCAGATTAAGAACAAAAATGATGGTTACAGTAATGTATTTTTTGTTTCACAGAATCAATATTCAAAGCTTGAATTCCAGATTGCCTTCTGTAAAATACCAATTAGTCCTGCAAAGCTAGAATTACAACAGCAACTAACAGCTCCTGTACCAATTGTCTATGCACAGTCAGTAGCATAGCAAGGGTGGGGCAAAGGAGGATGTAAGAGGATACAGTCCTGAAATGCTGTCCTGATTCATCTTTGTGAATGCTCATACAGAAAACTACATGTGAACTATTTCTTTTTTCTTGTTGTTTCAATGAAGAGATGTGTCCGGGAGGAGGCATGTGCCTAGGAGACGCTGTGTGCTTCAGACTGCTGTGAGCATTTTTTTTTGGCTCTTCTTTTTGAGCAAGGAGGTAGGATGCTAGTTTAGGGACTGTGCACAGTATCTGGACTGACCCTGCCTCAATAAAAAAATAACGGCTATGATAATATCTTTTTATCTCACACAAGCAGTAGTCACAGCTTGTACTCCTGATAGGTTCATCCAAATGCACATTATTCCTGCAAAGTTAAAATAACAACAGCAAACATCAGGGCCAATCATTTCATACATAGACAGCCTCCTTACTCATTGCCCACACCCATAGCTCTCCACTTGTTGTTTTCTGAACATCCCTGATTTTGCCTGATATCTTTGCCCTGACCCTCATAAAATGTTCAGTATTGTCTGGTTACAATGGAGGATTAGTCAGTCAGGAATTTCAGGCATTGTCTCCCGCTTCTTTATTTGTTATTTATTTATTTATTATTTATTTTTTTTTTTCAAAACAGGTTTATTGTTTTAACATATAAGATATTTATTATTTATTGATTGATTGAATGATTGATTTAGGCTGATGCAAAATCTGTTGTTTTACTAACCTTCTATGTGAACTAAAGTAAAATTTAAAACTGTTACTTTGCAGCTCAGTCCATTGTTATGCTTGGTTTTTGTCCCTGAGTCTTAAGTAAAGAAGGTGAAAGGTATGCACTTTGACCAATATCTGGTTTGATCCTGTCAGGGTTAAGAAAAATAGTAATGCCTCCTGCAATCCAGTACAGACTCTAAAATGACTTGCTTCTGGCATTTTATGATGTTTCACCTCTCCTGCATATGTTATTTTTGCGGTTTTAATCAGCACTGCAGATTGACCCACAAGAGCTTTTTGGAGGTATGGTACAATTCCAATTTGTAGTCTTGAAAAAAACAGACAAGCAAACTCAACTAACCAAGAAAAAAACGCCATAGTGGATCCAACAAAATGACGCCAGTCGAAGTTAAAATCCCAAAATACTTTACTGTTTGTGAGCGCTTTCATGCATAAAATACATGCACTTCTTCAGACAAACTAATAGCAAATGCTTCAGTACTATATAGTCCCCCTAACATTTCACTTAATAGAATAATTAGTTTAATTAATTAATTGAGCTATCCCTTTAAAAATCCTACTGCAATTAAACATTTCACAATGAAAAAAATACAAAATGTTTATGTTCATTCTTGAACTTGGCAGAACATTAAAAACATTAATAAGATTACCTAGACAAAATATATGCTTCGTACCTTTAATTTACATTTATTTTATAACTTTGAAATATATTTACGTCTATAAATAACACCCGCTAAATGCTAAATCAATTATATTGTGTTAGATGAAAATATATACAAAGAAAAAATCTGTTATAATGTATGATGTTTTTAATGTAATGTATTTTTACTTAACATAAAATAGTTTGCAAAGATTTTTTCTTTGTATATATTTTCATCTAACACAATATAATTGATTTAGCATTTAGCGGGTGTTATTTATAAACGTAAATATATTTCAAAGTTATAAAATAAATGTAAATTAAAGGTACGAAGCATATATTTTGTCTAGGTAATCTTATTAATGTTTTTAATGTTCTGCCAAGTTCAAGACTGAACATAAACATTTTGTATTTTTTTCATTGTGAAATGTTTAATTGCAGTAGGATTTTTAAAGGGATAGCTCAATTAATTAATTAAACTAATTATTCTATTAAGTGAAATGTTAGGGGGACTATATAGTACTGAAGCATTTGCTATTAGTTTGTCTGAAGAAGTGCATGTATTTTATGCATGAAAGCGCTCACAAACAGTAAAGTATTTTGGGATTTTAACTTCGACTGGCGTCAATTTGTAGTCTTGATATGGATGCAAATCCACCACTGGGAAGGTAGATAAGTGCATGAAATAAACACAAATCTACACTTTGTCTTTGAGTTTGTGCAATCTTGAAGTATGTGGATCTATTATACCTAACTGAATGTGTGCAGTGTTGATGTCAATAATGCCAGTGTGAAAATGTCAGAACACTGAATATCAGCAAAAACATAGCACACTCTTAGATTACTACAGAGCAGGCCAAACCAACAATTGTTTTTCAGGGAGGCAAACCCCCTTTGCCCCCTCACACTCCTTGCTAATTATGTATACTAACTCTGAGATTGCACAATCTCTGAGGAATGGGAATATTCTTCTACCTCTGATTTGTCGATCTCATCCACATGTCAGCCATCCAGTACTGTCAACCAAATGGTGTCAACCTAATAGACTTCAACATTGTATGTGTTTAACTAGCTATAATAAACCCATATATATATATATATATATATATTTAATCCAGGGATGGGGACCTAGCCCATTGTTTTGACTGGCAAACTCCCAAGGTTTTAGATGTTTTAAGGTTTGAAGAATTACATGTCAAATAAATGAGATGTAATTATTCATAGTTTATGATTAGTGGCAAAGTCGCAAATAACTAACTTATCTCATCCAGCAAAGTAAGATGGTTTATGGAGGGACTTATGAATGGCTTATCTTTTAGGTGGTATTTTTATTTATTTATTTATTTATTTATGTATGTATGTATGTATGTATGTATGTATGTATCTGTGTAATTAAAGTTGACTTTTTAAGTGTTTGCTAGTATAGAGAGTGTTAAGATGTTTTAGATGTGCAGTTTAATTGCGTTTTTTTGTTAGTTTAACATAAGTTTACCTAGTTAGAGCCACCTCTGCTTTGTCATTAATGCTGTTTGTCAATTTGCTAGTTGCAGACAGTGAGGTTTATATATTTAATTCTTTTATTTTTCATTTCGAAATGGTAGATGTATTTGTTCCTTCACAGAGGTTGTGTGTGTGTTTTCTGAATGCAATGTTTGAAATTAAAATGTATTGTTTTATTTTACTTTGAAGTAAGTGGGGAAAATCAGCTGGCATTTTACTTTATTTTTGTTTTATTTTTTTCTCAACATTAATATAAATGTGAGTGCCTGGTCTGTTTCACTGGTAATGTAGTAAGTACTTTATTCAGTTTTGGGAATTGTTTCTGCTGGCCTGACATGCTTTTCTGTATTATGTGTATCTGTGCTTTGTGGATCAGTAAGTGGTCTTTATTGTAGTTTTTAGCAAGTAGCATAAATATACTGTGCTAGTTTAAGGGACTTTTAGAAAGACTGTTGATGTGGCAAGAATGTTAACAAACTTCTAATGATACTCCAAGAATGGTAATTACTCTCTGATGATATGGCAAAAGATGGTGAACTTTATCTCCATAGCGGACCAGATAAGATCTTTTATCACACTCTAATACTCCTTCATCTGAGTCCACTGTTGAGGTTTATTTGCCCTAACAATGAACACTGATGGTGTACAGGAGGTAAATATATACACAACACATGCACACGCACAAACACACACACACACACACAGACACACACACACACACACACACACGCATATATATATATATATATAGATATATATATATATATATATATATATATATATATGCAAACATATACTTGCATGGGTATGGCAGGAGTGTTTGCATACATACATATGCATATCTATAGCTATATCTTTATATGTGTGCTATCTATGTAGCTATCTAATACATATACATATACATACACGGGACTACTTTAGATGACTGAAGTTTTGAAACATTGGACATCAAATAAAATAAAAAGTAAAAACAAAAACGTTTTCTTTCATGTTTTTGCGGGGGGGGGGTAAGCCCGCCTGCACCCCCACAACTCCTGCTAATTAAATATACCAACTGAGATATCGCACTACAGAGACGAAAATGGTAAATTTCCCATTCCATACTGTACATCGATCTCCATTCAGAACGTTCAAAGTTTCAGAACTTCGATCATATGGTCATCGGCCATACAATGTTCAAAGTTATGAAACTTTGATCATTTGAAGTAGACTCACGTAGATATATATATATATATATATATATATATATATATATATATAGTTCTTACCAGTGGCACTGGGGAAACTTTCAATAACCTGATGACCTGATGAGAACAGTTTTAGGTGCTGATGTGGCTTGTGAGAACAGCTGACACTATATATCTCTGAACAGTCATTCAGATTGTCGGGTGTTCTGGTTGTCATCACTATATCAAGACCCAGACAGGTAGTGCCCAGTTTTCAAATGCTGTTTCAGTAGCTGCACTAATCTTCCACTCCAATAGACAAACATTATACTTTCTGCTCTATCACTGAATTGGCTGTAGCAAGACACTGTAGCAATGAGAGACCTCCTTCCTGGAACGTATCTTCAAGCAAGCAGTGCAGTCACTGGCACAACTGATACTCAACTCATACTGAACCCATACAATACTGAACTCAAGCAAATTAGAAGTGATGGTAAAGAGGGCAGGTGCAATTTTTTGTACAACTTTTGCACTGATTCTAAAATGATCATAAAACCTAATAATTAAGGAGATGAAACAACATACTATTAGGTTATCAGGCAACAAAAGTCATAACATTTAATACTAGGTGAACATCCTCCTCCCAGGCATTTGACTATCCAGTCACAAAAACAGCATCGATAAATGTCATAGTTAAATTACATATACAGCCAAGATCTCCCAACAATATTACAAGATGAAAAAAAAAATCATGACTCAGTACTGTTTACTCCCCTTTACCTGTTTTATGCAAGAGTACAAAACTTTCCTGGGGGCTCATCCTAATGCCATTTCCTCTCCAAAATATTACAGTACACCCCTAACAAGTCCTCTATTTTGAAGATCTACATCCACAACTGCAGAACTCCCTCATGCTCCCAGGTAACCTCCCTGCCTTCCTTCTAACTGAAACGTTCACATCCAGCATAATCCCTACTACCTCATCACGAGTATTGATATACATCTCCTCCATCTTCAATACCTTGTTTTCCTAAATCCTCAATAGACCTAAAACTCACTGCATTCCCCACAAGCCTTGCTCTACTTCCAGCCTTCCATACACCTTAGCAATTTCTTTAGCCAGTTTTTCTCCATTCATTGGCTGATTGTCAGCATCTCTGATGTTTCTCAGCTGTGTGCGACTCTTCTCTTAACTAGTCCTGCCACCACTTGCACTTCTGCTCTCCATTCTTGCCTTCAGCCTCCCCATTCAAGTGCCGAACAAACACTCATTATAACCAATCCTTCCCATAAACTCACTCATTTGCAGTCCTACTTCATGCATTTATAATGCAGCCCACCTCTCTACAAAGACAAACCTTAGCCTCTAAAACCCAACTGGGATTCTATACCACCTATGTAATACATATTTATGCAGGCAGGAGATCGGGCCTACCACTAACAGTTTCTTTAACAGCCTTGAAACTTGTTCCTACACCCCCTATTACCCCCCCTTTTATCTTCTGTTCTGTTTGTAAGCCTTTCAAAACTACCACTCAGGGGACTGTTAGACTGATAACTCTGTGGCTAAACTGATTTAAATGCTGATGCAAGAGTGCTGGACAGTCATACATTCATTTTGTGGATGGCCTCACAACTTCATTGCAATGAAAGTTAGTGAAAGAGAGCTGAGAAATTGGTCATGTGGTACAGGTTCATGTGAACGAAAAATATGCAGTACTGTCCAGCGGTCATGGTGCAAAACAATGGAAATAAACAGATATGACTTCAATAAGTAAGCAGTGGTTTTAGTTATTTTGCTCAGTGATGGCTGTGCTGTGACCTTTTGTGAAACATCATTTGTGATATATACAGACTAAGCAAAAAACTGAATAGCTGTGAAGTATATGCAGTGAATGGATATGAGTCTATAGCAGCAGCATAAATAAATAATAGCAACAATAAATGCAGTATACTAGTTAATAAATGCAAGCAAAATGTAAATATTCAAAGTATACCCAGAAACAGTAGAAGAAAGATTTATTATTCCTGTACTTTCATTTTTCACTCGGGACAAATTTGAATGTCGCCAGCTGGGTATGCATTTGAAAGTTGCTTCCTCCCAACCTAATAATTTAAGTGCTGCTGTTGGACCATCTGCTATAATTTTTGATGCCCCCTGATAAAACTGAGAAGTTTGGTGAATATGTAACTGGTGCTTTTTTCCTGTATTTTTATTTTTATTTATTTATTCGTTCATTCATTCATTTTGCAAGTCAGCATACTCCAATTTTATCACTGAGAAATAAAGCAAAAGTTGTTTTGTTTGACCTATATAACTATACTGACCAAGGCTTGGGAAGCAAAGCTATCAATATGCTATTTATTAGAATTTAATGTATTTTAAGACAACTAAACTAAGAGCCTGCATACAAAAAGATACTATTACAGAGGACTAAATGACTGCCTTTAATTCCTGACAGGCAGTGAGCTTGTTTGAGTGTTGTGTTATTATACATAGACATGTAGTCCATAGCACTTACTGGTCTTTATTAAGGTCTCCACATGTTCAGTAGTACATGGAATGCGAACTTCCCTATAGGCCCTTATTTAATATTAGGACTATAGGAATATAAGAGGAAATGTGGCAAGTGATTACATGAACCATGAGATGTGTAGCCATTTTTTTAACTTGTATAAGATAGAACATTCCAGGGATTTTTAAAATGAAATTCAAGAGCACACTGAAAATGGCATTAAACAAACTATACCGACCACAGTGCACTAAGCACTGGTAAGAATCCTACAAACAATCATGGATTGTATAGATAGGAATTCAGTCAGTGTGGTTGTTAATGGTACACAAAGATATAAAGTGAGTGAGAAAGCAGGAAACACGTTGGTTATTTTCCTAGCTAATTCATTAGGAAACATCTTTAATGGAAATTCAGATTGAAATTTCTGTACTTTTGTCTTTGTTTCATCTCTCATTTTATAAGATAGCATTATCACTTCTGTACACTTTGTCTTTACTTAGGAGAAGACAAATCCTCTCTTAAAATGATGGATACTGGCTATTGTAAGCATTATCGGTATGTGGATGGGAGTGCATTGGATGCACTTGTGCTTTTCACAGGTTATTACGCACATCTGATGCTTTCAGTGTGAATTCTGCATTTGCACGTTTTTTTCTTTTTGTGTTGTGCTTTGCTGTGGGTAGGAAATCTGCAGGGATCATTTTGGTTCCAGCAGTAACGTTTGGTGGTATGCCTACAGTAACGTTTGGTGGTATGCCTACATATATTTCTGTTCACGGATATTTTACTGCAGCTACATCATCTGTCTTATCATTTAGCTTTCATGTTGCTGCATCTCAATTGTGAAGTGTTTTGGTATTACAGTAGACTTTTCACAATTTCATGGTGTGATGCATTATTTTTTTCCCTTTTTTGTGGTTAGGGGCATACTTTTTCATGTTTTGCCCTGGATGCCAAATAGTAAGATATGACTGTAGCATTTTATAGGACTTCACATTAGATATTGCTTTTAAAAAAAGTATGATACACGAAAAAATAATAAGCTGTTGATTTTCAGTTTATATTCATTTAACAGGTTATAGAAAAAATTGTGTTTGCCAGTTAAAGTAAGATCAATAAGTGTGAAAAATAAGGATTCCTACTTTCATAAGATGAGCAGACCACACAGTCATTAAACCATGATGAATTTTCTGCTGACATTATTATGTAATATTTAAAATTTTCTAGCATTGCTTCTCAAAGGATATTTATGCAGTACTGATTAATAGAAATGCTTGTTTGTGGTATTATTTAAGGTTCAGTGCATAATGCATTTTCTTTTGCAGACTTCCCTAAAAATTGGCTCTCCCCAGTTGCACATTCTGATCAAATATATATATATATATATATATATATATATATATATATATATATATATATATATATATATATATATACCATATTTCTCCGTAAATAAGACCTAACCAGAGAATAAGGTCTAGCTTGGTTTTCCAGGGTGGTCATGACATAAGCCCTATCCCAAAAATAAGCCCCAGTTAATATCAACAACACATGACGGACGTGTTAAATTATAAAATAATAATATTATTGACACCTGTTGACTGAAGTTATCGTACTCTGCTCACCATTTTCAGACCATTCGGACACCCAACTTCTTCTCTTTGCAGAAAGTCATAAGATTCTTTCCCCAGGAGTCCTCCATGATTCTTACTGTAACCCTAATCCTCACTCTCACTTGATGTTTGAGATCCGTGGCCCATAAACACTGGCAAGTGTACTTTGGTCAAAGTACAGACAACGCATGTAAAACGTGCTCACTTGATAAAGAATGGGTGTGGTTGTGTCTTCTTAACTGTCACCATTTTTGTTGCCACTCCTGTCTCGTAAGTCTTCAGTTAACCAACCAGACAAGATTCCATAGAGTACAAGAAAGGAATTATGGAGAACTCCCGGGGAAAGAATCTGATGGCTTTCTGCAAAGAGAAGAAGTTGGATCTCCGAATGGTCCAAAAATGGCAAGCAGAGTATGATGACCTCATTCAACAGGTGGACGAGGGAAATGTTAAGAAGTGCAAGTGTGGATTAGGTCGGCAACCATTATTTCCTGAGCTGGAAGACATGATATCATCTGTGAATGGATTGCTAACAGGAGAGCAAAGGCTTTGGTTGTACGCAGGGCTGATATTCAAGCATTTGCCATTGCAATGGCACCACAGTTAGAAATATCCCCAGAATAATTCAAAGCATCACAACATTGGCTGGATGGCTTCCTTCAGCGATATGAACTGTCTCTAAGAAGATCGACAGCACTGTTCAAGCTGGAAGATACTAAAGTTATTAAACGTGCACTTGCATTCAAGTCCTTTGTTGATGGCATCGACTTTTCTAAATACCAACTCTCCAACATGATTGCTATGGATGAAACTGCAATGTTTATTGGCCAAGGATCTCAAACAACAATTGATCAGAGGGGTGCCTCGTCAATCTACATTCCCTCCACTGGTTACGAAAGTGCACGTGTTACCTGTATTTTGGCAATTCGTCTAGATGGAAAGAAAACCCAACCTCTAATCATTAATAAGGACAAGAAAGATAAGATTGAACATGTTTCAGGCATTTACATTCTTGAAACCAAAAAAGCCTGGTGCACACAAGCAATTATAAGGAAGTGGGTCGATGTAATGCTGCCACTTGTTTTGCGAGGTGGCAAAAGAGGTCTGTTAGTCTGGGATTCAGCCAGCACTCACCACGCTAATGACATGAAGAACTTCCTTGCACAGAGAAGATTAGATCAAATAATGACTCCTGCAGGAAAGATCACCTATCTTCAGACTCTTGATATTGCAATAAACAAGCCATTCAAGGACCATTTGTGCATGGAACTCAATGACTACATTGAAAATAGAATGGAGAGAAATCAGCATGGAAACTTTGTGAGGCCTAGCCTTCACGAGGTCTTGACTTGGGTGAAGAATTCATGGGATAAATCACTGACAGCTGTGTTGCCAATGCAGTATGTGCAGGCTACATGGACAAGCAGTGTTCATTTAAGGAGAGCTCTGTTGT
>NC_056727.1:1222730913-1222858413 GCF_019279795.1 Protopterus annectens
CAAGTGTCAAATAAATAAATAAATAAAGCTGTATACTGAGCTATCGAGAGAATTGTAGTTGTATATGGCACTATGTACAAATCGGAGTATCAGCATTTCCAGAGCATGCTCATCAGGCTGTACTTTCTTCAAAGTGATATTAGGATATTAAATGTGTTCAGCTGTTTCAAATGTTTAACTGTATGGTTCTTCTTGTTAGAAGCCTCTAACATGCATTCCATTTAATGTGTTCCATTTTTGTAAAACCAGCATATGAAATATAACTGTTTTATAAGGGTTCAGCATCAAACTCAGCAGATTAAATGGAAATGCCCTTGATATAAATATGTCTTATGATATAGAGGTGGGGAATTAATATGAAAGGCCAGCAAAGAAAAGGTGCTGATCTTTGTTAGTAGGAAGGGATCCCTTTTAATAGGTTCAATGGTCACAAAGTAAAGTGCAATTGTATCTTTCAAACAGATAATTTCAATATTTGCTGTACAACATTAGCGCATTTATGTGTGAGGCTGGGTTGCCCTCATCCAAACTCTGACTTGGGGGGGGGGGGACTATGCCACATATACTCTTGCTAACTGTACATACTGACTCTGAAATTAATAACGCTTTTGATGAGAGAGAATTTTCCATGATACCTCTACTTCAGGCATATTGTTTTTTCTCACAAATCACAATAAAGTCTTGTCATTACAAACAATCTAACCATAACCCTTAGAACTGCAGAAAACACCCTGCAGTAGAGAACTTATACAGAAGAAAACAAATTCACGTTATTTTTTCTCTGTTCAGCTCATTGTAAGGCTACCCTAGATATGGAATGTTCAAGTCTTGTGTTCCCACTTATAATATTAATATAACCCACATAATGAAGAGAAATGTAACAAAAGCAACTGTGCATTTACCCAGAAGATTTAGGATTAAAAACAAACAATACATTTATACTGGAGGAAATGGAAAAAAGCAGGGCATAATAGAACATTTAAATGCCTAACAAGAACAACCAATGTACAAAAATAGTGCAACAGTCAAAGAGGGTCAATTAGTAACAACAGTGGTACTATAACAGATAAGGAGAAGGTGGCATAGTTAGGTACATGCAGCTGTCCATCTTGAGGATATCATGGAATCAAAAAGTATTGGTGGAATTTAACATCACTCAGGGCATAAATTAAGCAAATGTAGTAATATACGAAGAGGTAGGATATCAGTCAATAACAACTGTAACTCATCAATAATGTGGCTACAGCTCCCCCCATTGCTACACCCCTAATCTGCTAAAAAATCTTCTTGTATAAAAAAATGTACCCAGTTGTTAGAGTCTCTATGACATCCACATCAAGACATAAGGAAGGATGCATATAAACAAGGCAGTATTTTACCATATCCACTCCATTTCTCAATTGAATGGAAGTGTATAAACTATTTATTTCCACTGTTATGCGCAAACAATCTCTACCAAAATAGACTTGTTTTAATTTTTCCAAAAACAGACAGTAGTCTCTCAGGTATGACTTAAAAGTATGTGTCATCTTATTTAAACATGTGTCAAAGAACAGAGTCAGTGGTTCTGTTTTAGGACTTTTAGCTGAAATAATTAGCCACAGCCTACATCACAAGATGTGTTGCCATTTGGCTCATGGATAGAAACCACATGGTGAGAGTTGCAGCCTCTAGGTCCAACTCTAAACCGGTTACAAATGGCGTCCCCCAAGGCTTAGTCCTGGGACCCCTCCTGTTCGGTATATACTTCTCAGAGGTACAGACAAGCACAGGAGGACTATGGCTGACCAAGTTCGCAGATGACTGCAAACTGGGAGCCATAATTGTCTCTCCAGCTGATACAGACATCCTCCAGAAGGGTCTCACTGAGACGGATACCTGGTGTCAAAATCATGGCCTCAAGTTAAATGCCAAAAAGTGCATAGTCATCCCCTTTGGAAAAAAAAAACAAAGTACCCACGAACTACCACATACGTGGTAGTGCCCTAAATACAGAAAATGAAGTAAGGGATCTGGAGACCCAAGTAGATAGTAATCTCTCCTTTGATAATCATATTGCCAAGGTGGTTAGAAAATCCTTCTATGTGGCCCACCTAATCACAAGAGGGTTCGCATCTAGAACAAAAGAGGTTATTGTGCCCCTCTACTCATCACTCATCAGACCCATCATAGAGTACAACGCCCCATTTGGGATGTACCTTACAAGACATTTGCAACAGCTGAAAAGACCACAGAAGTACCTCACCAAGAGGATTACTGGCCTCAAAGAGATGCCCTATGGAGCTCGACTGAAGAAACTCCAGCTGTACTCGGTTGCATGCCGCCTACTCAGAGGTGATCTCTGCCTAATATACAAGGCCATGTCCAACCCAGAATTGATGGACATGCTCCACCTAAAAAAAAAAAAAAAAAAAATCCCCGAGAGCCACACGCTCTAGGGATCTAAACGTCACCATAACAATAAATAGTCTCCCCATGTTTTGGAACAGGATTCCAATCTACATTAGGCAGAGCCCCTCACTAACACTCTTCAAGAGAAACCTTGACGAGTGGATGGGAAACAGAAAATTTACCCTGGGGATCACTGCAGTGGCTCTGCTGGACAGAGGCACAGGGAACTAATGGCTCTGCTGGACAGAGGCACAGGAAACTAATCTAAGGGGGCGGCCTTCCAAAATCCATCACAACAGTCATTTTTCCTTTGCCACCTTTTTTGATTCTAATGTCTTTACTTTGTCTCAAATCTGACAAGGCTTTCCTTTTTGCATTAAAATGTTTGGGAGGTTGCTTTGTTAATATCGCTTTTAACTCAACTTCCACTGCTGACTCGAAGGCAAACAAAAAAATGTTTCAATCGAAGATTAAAATTGGTAGTTTTTTACCTCACCTTTCTCCAGGTTATCCTCTGGAAACATATACATTACATAAGACAAGGTTTCTTTGCAAGTGACTAACTTTATTTCTGTGTTGTAATAAATGAAATTACTTTTTGCAATACATCTAATTCTTGACTGGTATTTACTTATGCACTTATTTGCATAAAACATGAAGTTTAAAAGCAAACAGCGATTGTACATTACCTGACAGTGTCCCTTAGGGTTTTCTTCTTATATTCTGCTGTTCATATCAACTTTTTCAGTTATTCTAACACTGTTGTTTCTGTGGTATTCTAAAAGTGTCTGGTCTTAAAACTCTCTATGGGATGGTAGATTGCTGGGTTATTTGGTTTCTCTTCTATGTTATACTTTGAAAATACCAAAAAGGAGTTGTGGATTTTTTCCTGCACCCATATAATATGTATAGTTGTGTACTCCATTCAGCTATATATAGTGTGGAGTGTGCAGATAGCATTTGACATTAACAGCAGACAAGAATAAGACATTCATGGCATAGTTTTTGTCACATGCTTCATGGGAAGCCTTTTTAAACTGTTCACATTCCTTTGCTTTTATTCTAAAGATGTCTGCTTATTTGATTATGAGATGAAAGTGCTAAGTAAAGAGGTGTAAAAGATAAATCTTTATTCCAGATGTGAGCATGTTATTTTTTCATATTGAACAAAAATAGGGGATTAGACCTGATATACATGCTGGTGTGGAATTGAAAGTACAGTTCTGTTAGTACAGTAGTTGACAGTGCTATCTAAAACAATAGCAGTACAATTATCTCAGACAGACAGAGATAAAGAGGGAGAGGGGGAGAGGGAGAGATAAAGGGAGAGACAGAAGGACAGAGGAGGAAGTAATAGGGATGTAGCCCTGTGCATTGCTTTAGGATGTAGTTTTTTTTTGCAGACCTTTACTTTTTTTGTCCTAGGACCTATACTGATCTCAGATCTCCTTGTGAGACTATACATTGTATTTATTTGATCTACTTGTCTCTTCCCAGATCTTGTACTCCATATTATACTGTATGGAAATCCCTCTTTCAGTTGGAAATGTGTATTTTGGTAAATGCCTTTAGAGAATGGGGGAGGGAAGGAGAAATGAAGGTGACCTGTATTTTATTTTGTACACTGTAATCTCCATACCACAGTATTGCTGCACATTTACCAGTGCAGGCAGGGTGTATGCACAGGTGTGTGTGATGCCCTGTTTGTGGTAAATGTCAGTAAATTACCAAGTACTAACCTTCTGCTACCATTACAGAGAAATCCTTCAATGTGCATCGTCCTCTGTTTCCCCCAAAAAGGAATGAGAGCTTTTATCATAGGTTCATAGGTTTATAGGTTCATAGGTTTATACTAGGCTATCTGCCCTGGGGCATCTACAAGCCTAGCCAGAGTGTGTTTGGCTTTCACCACCCTTTTAGATCGGTTTACTGTGCCTCTATAGAGTAGGTCATAGAAGATAGCCCTTTTAAGGTTAGTTTACTGTGCCCCTGTCTAGCAGGGACACAGAAGAGATCCCAGGGATGAACTTACGATCTTCCATCCACTCGTCAAGATTTCTCTTGAAGAGGGTCAGTGAGGGGCTCTGCCTAACATGGACTGGGATTCTGTTCCAGAGTGAGGGCAGTCTCTGGGATATGAATCTGTCCCTCCAGCATGTCCTATTTATTTCTATGTTAAGGTTTAAGTCCCTGGAGCGTGTAGCTCTAAGGGATTTGGATTTCCTCAGGTGGAGCATGTCCATTAATTCTGGGTTAGACATGGCTTTATACGTCAGGCATAGATCACCTCTGAGTAGGCGGTAAGCAACTGAGTAGACCTGGAGTTTCTTTAGCCGAACTGCATAGGGCATCTGTTTGAGTCCCTTGATCCTCATGGTGAGGTACTTTTGGGGCCTCTCCAGTTGCTGCAGGTGTCGGGTAAGGTACATCCCAAATGGGGCATTGTATTCAATTATGGGCCCGATGAGTGATGAGTAGAGGGGCACAATAACCTCTCTTGTGCTAGATGTGAACCCTTTCGTGATAAGGTGGGCTATATAGAAGGTCTTTCTAACCACTCTGGCAACATGATTGTCAAAAGAGAGGTTTCTATCTACTTGGGTCCCTAAATCCCTAATTACTTTTTCCGTACTTAATGGATTACCACCTATGTGGTAATTTGTGGGCACTTTGTTGTTCCAGAAGGGGATGACTATGCACTTTTTGGCATTTAGCTTAAGGCCATGGCTCTGGCACCAGTTATCCATCTCTGTGAGAGCCTTTTGGAGGATGCTTGTGTCAGCCAGAGAGTCGATTATGGCGCCCAGCTTGCAGTCATCTGCGAACTTGGTCAGCCATAGTCCTCCCATATTAGCCTGTACCTCAGAGAAGTATATACTGAACAAGAGAGGTCCCAGGACTGAGCCTTGTGGGACACCACTTGTAACTGGTTTAGAGTCTGACATGGCACCTGCTATTCTGACCATGTGGGTTCTATCCCTAAGCCAGTTTGCAACACATCTTGTGACATAGGGGTTGATATTTAAGCTGGTGAGCTTATTTATGATGCCCGAGTGGGGTATTGTGTCAAAGGCTTTTGCGAGGTCCAGGTAGGCCATGTAGACTACCTTCCTTTCATCTATGGCCTTGGTAACTGTTTCAAAGAAGTCGACCAGGTGCAAGAGGCAAGATCTGCCCTTAACAAAGCCGAACTGGGTGGGATCCAGTGTCTGGAGGTTACCAATGTCCTTGTTTATGAGTTCCATGATGATACGCTCCATAGCTTTGCAGACCAGACTAGTCAAGCTTATAGGGCGATAGTTTCCTGGGTCTGTTGTGGCACCACCTTTGTGGAGCGGGACCACTGTTGTTGTACGCCATTCCTTGGGTACATATCCTGTAGCAAGGCTGAGATTGAACAGTGACTTTATCTGAGGGTTTAGTTCTTCTTGGAGCTCGTGTAAGACGTAGCCCGGGACACCGTCTGGTCCCATTGATGCTGTGTTTTTTGCTTTGGAGAGGGCAGCTCTCACCTGTGCATTTGTGATGTCAGGGAGGCTACATTCTGTTGGGATAGACATTTGGTCTTTTGGGGGGGGGGTGTTTGCACTGAACCTGTCTGCCAAGATGTTGGCAATGTCTGTGGGATCAGTGTATTTTTGTCATTTTCTACTAACTCAGAGCATATCTGGGAGTTGCCCCCCAGATTCCTTACATAACTAAAGAAGGCCTTGTGATTATCTTTAGTGTCTTGTGCAATTTTTCTTTCGAATCTGGCCTTAGATAATTTTATGAGGGATCGCAGTTTCTTGCTAGTACTGATCAGTGATGCCTTCCCTTTTTGGGATTTTGCTCTATCATGTAGTAGCTTCCTCCTTCTGTTGTATAGCTTATTTATGGCCGGGGTCCACCAGACTGGTCTCTTGCCTTTGGAGGAGTGAGTCTTGGTTTTATTTGGGATAGCACGATCAATACATTCCTGTAAGTGTCCATAGAATGCATTTGTAAAGGATTCTGCTGTTTGGGCAGTATTTTCCACTGGCCCGGTGGCTTTGAAGGCTTCCACCTTGGTTTTGAGAAGTGTGAAATTTGCTTTTGAGAAATTTTTCACCATGATTTCCTTGGCTGGGGGTGGGGATGGGATATGGATGTCCAGTGAGATTAATTTATGATCTGATCTTACCAATGAGGGACATACCTCTGGTGTGGAACATTATCACTTAAAAATCCTCCTTTCACTAGCTAAACAATTAATGCCTTAGGCACTTCACAAACCTAGGTCAGTAAAAGATTATCTAGAGTTTATGCCAGTCAGGATTTTATTCAAAATACTGTGCCTCAAAGAATAGGACATCTAAACATTGTTTTAAAAAAGTATGATCATTGTAGATTTAATCCTAAATGGTACAGCATATTTAAGTCAATATTTTTGTTTTCCAGGCTAATGTCTATATTTGGTTTAGTATATTTTTTTAAAAGAGAATAACAATTACGCATTAAATATGTTGGATTTTTGCTTAATGGAGTATACATGATCTACTACTGTGTATTTTTTATTAAGGTTGGTGTTAATGTGTACTGATTTTGTCTGAATGTTTGTTACAAACAGGTGTGAGCATCTGTGTGTGTCTGATTTTGTGTGAGTGTGTGTGCGTGTGTGTGTGTGTGTGTGTGTGTGTGTGTGTGTGTGTGTGTGTGTGTGTGTGTATACACACACACACACACATATATATGTATATATATATATATATATATATATATATGTGTGTGTATATATATATATATATATATATATATATAAAATGTAAAAACCGCTATGGAGAAGATTGATAGCAATATAAAATAAACTTCTTGTACTGAATGAACTAATTAAAAAATAAAAATAAAAATAAAAATAAACGGCATAAAAGACACAGACACCAAACTGATGTGTAAGCTTTCACTCTTATTAGTTAAAAGAGCTTCATCAGACTGAACCAAGAAATAACTGTTACAATTTGAAATAAGAATGTGGAACTCAATGGGCTGGTAATAAGCAAGCCAATAAGAATGCAAACATGAGAATATTAGCATAAATTAATACATTAACAAGGATATGTAAATAGCAAAAGGAAACTCCTAAAAGTTAATGCATGAGTACTAGAAAACAAGTGTTGAAACAAATCATTTGTACCATTTAAGAGCACATTTTAAGTTAACAGCTTCATTAAGGCCAGGATAGACTTCTGAACCCAGTAATAATTGCCATTTAAGTTCTCTAAGTTCAAGAAATAAATCCCACTCACCAAAGAAATGATCAACCTGTTCAAGAACTATAAACTGAAACTTGTTAAAATTGGAGCAATATAAACTGTGTTTGGCCAAAGCATTGTATGTATTTTTAGACCTTATAGCTGCTAGGTGTTCCTTAACTCTGTCTGAGAGTTTTCTTGACGTTTTACCAACATAAAAACAGTTGCAGGAGAGGCAAACACCAGCATAAACAACAGCTGAGGAGTGACAATTAAATTCTTTGTTAAAAACAATTTTATAGTTGCAGTGAGGAAATGTGTAATGCGTGCCTGTGTAAATGAAAGGGCAAACAACACATTTGTTACAAATAAACATGCCAGGAGAGAGTGAAGGTGAAGATGCATTAAGTACAAAGTGAGGGGGGTCTCTGTTTTCAAGACTCATACGAATGGTTTTTGTTCTTTTGTATGAGAATAATGGACAAGGTCCTATGGCAGAAAACAAAAATATTGACATATATGTATGTATATAGAGAGGGGGGGGAATGCATTCTCTGTACATTTTGGTAATCCCCAGGAACTACAGAGATTCAAAACACGAAGTTGTTATACTTACCAGAGGTCCATATTCACTCTTCCTGTTTTCATGGATTGCACTCAGGAGCTTTTGTGCTGTATGATAAAATACCTTATTACTGTACAGCATGGATTTTTGCTTAATGAAGTATGCATGATCTACTACTGTATATTTTTTTATTAAGGTTGGTGTTAATGTGTACTGATTTTGTCTGAATGGAATGTTTGTTACAAACAGGTGTGAGCATCTGTGTGTGTCTGATTGTGTGTGTGTGTGTGTGTGTGTACAGACACACACACACACACACACACACACACACACACACACACACACACACACACACACGCATACATATATATCTATATATATATATATATATATATATATATATATATATATATAAATAGAGAGGGGGGACAAAAATGCATTTTCTGTACATTTTGGTAATCCCCAGGAACTACAGAGATTGAAAACACGAAGTTGCTATACTTACCAGAGGTCCATATTCACTCTCCCTGTTTTCATGGACTGCACTCAGGAGCTTTTGTGCTGTACAGTAAAATACCTTATTACTGTACAGCATGGCTTACTAATTAGTTACAGCAGCTATTTGGTAAGGCGTGCTATATAATAATAATAAGCTGCCCTGCTGCACAGCTCTATACACCACTGTCATGAAAGACTGTGACTCATGAATGAGGCAGGTAGCTCACCTACATGACAGCGTGGTAGACCAAGGCAATGTGATGGCAGGTTTGGCTGCATTATATGGAGATCTACTGCTATGCAACAGAAAAATATGTGTGGGGCTCACATAATATCAGTGCTTGTATGTTTCTCCACACTTTCTGCTCTGCTGAGCAAAATACCAGCAAAGGAGGGAGACCAATGTAGCCATAGTGATTGCATCACTTGATTGTACACCATTGCTGCCCTTCAACTAATGCAGTGGGACCTAACATGTAGGTTTGTAAATGGAGCTTTAACAAAAGATGAGTTCATTAATGCAGAGGGCAAGTGCATGGCATGCAGTGGAACTCAGTCACTCAAGGAGGCTTGCACAATTCTGCTCGTTGGCATTAGTGAATCATACAGGACTTCATATACCCTTCAAAGGTGCAGAAAGTCCTATGCATAGCATTCATGTTTTATGAATCGGGTCCATCATTTTTAACATTCTTATATGTTTTGTGCAAAAACACACATAAAACTGTTCAATGACAGCAAGGAAAGTAAAATATTCCTCTTTCACCAAAAGATGTCACTGCTGTTAGACAATGTTAGACAATTCACATTTTTTTTTTTGTGGGGGTGCTTCTTGCACTGTAATTGTTTTGGAATAACCCCTTTTGTAAGGTCAAAGTGAAAATACAAAATCAGCATGACATTAAACATAAAGCATTGAAAGCACAGACATTTCCAATATATATACATTTGCAGAAAATGTATTTTTGAAAGAGTTCTCTGATACAATAGTTAAAAGCAAACTCTCTTTGTAAATGATTTCCTCTATCTAGGTTCAAGAATTTTACAATACAGATGAGAATTAGTTTTAAAATAAATTATACACTAGGGAAAACATTCTGTTATTTATAAATTTACTTCCATAAACAAAACTCTTCTCTCTTTTATGGATGCTATAGCTTAGTTGTTTAAAAACAGACATTAATGAGAGTTATACCATATATTTAAAGTAAACCTTACCTTAGAATGATACACCATCAGTAATTTTCAAGTAATGCTTTGGAATGTAGCATATTAAATAGTTATGTTATCAAACAGACTCAAGAATGAATTGTATGTTAAAAGTTTGTGTTCTAAATTGTTATGTTTTAAATAGTCTTATATTTTAACTTGTACTCAAAATATATTTTATTACTTACGTGAAGCAGTCATCTTACACAATGTTATCTTTGAAGACATTTGAATTAATCTGATTGTTTTTCCACCAATTTTGTTTGAAATTAGCATTCTTCATCACTGCTTGCATTTTGTGTGATTCTCATTTTTCTAAGTGGAACTGTCATCCCAGTCACGCATCTAGCTAACCTTTGTCAAAGCAATTATCTTATTTCTCCTAAACAGTGTACTGTTGTGACAGGTCAAAATCATCTATCACCCTGGAATTTACTGAAATGCTTTTCACAGATTATTGCAATGATGATCAAAACTAATCTATGCCCCATCATAAAATGCAAACTTAGAATACAAAAGAATAAAGCATTTATTCTATGCACACTACCCAGTCTTCAAAGCTGTTCTGTAGTTAAGCAGTAAAGTGGGCATTTAATTTTTCTAAGTATCAGTTCATAAGAATACCTTTGTTTCCCTCTGCATAGAATTACATTTCATACCTGAAGTGGTAAAAGCATTTACTTCTCCAGGTATCAGTTTATTAACAAGCTTTTGTTAGTCTCTGCTTAGAATTATATGGCATTTAAGCATTCCATCCATCCATAAACTGTTATACACAAGAAGCAATGAGTTATTTCAAAATGTTTGCTGTTGCAAATTAGGCTTTGGGATATTCATGACTCTTACTCTTTTGTCTTATTTGCTTAGCAAGGCCAGGTATCAAAACTTCCAGTTTGCTTACTCATGATCCCCCAGAGTAAGATGTATTCGCTAATAAATGTATTTTGACAACCGAGTGTATTTCTATTGTTTACTGGTTTATTGTGTTAACTATAAGTCCTGATATGATTATAGTGTTGCTGTATAGCATGATATTACATATGCATGATGGCTTAAGAAGAAATATTTGCTCATCTAATCTGCCCTGTTAATGTGGTTATCACCAAGCTGCTTCCCAGTCTATATCTGTCCCATGCCTTCTGAAAGTACCGGCAGAGCAACAATCCATCTACCGCCATTGCAGCATATTCTATTTGTTCACCATCCTTTCAGTGAAGAAGTGTGCTCTTATAACCAAGTAGATGTTGGCACCCTCATTCTGGTATGTATGTATGTCCCTCTGTTTTAGTTGATATCCCTCACTGGTCCATTACTGTTTTAAGTACCATGTAAGTTCCTCCATACTCTTTTCCTCCTGGGTGCACAAATCCCATTATAGAAACCCCTTTTAGTATTCCTGATCTTCCAGTCATTTTCCATTCTTGTGTCATTTCTTTGCACACTCACAACTATTTTGTATGTCCTTCTCCCTGAAAGGAGTAGAAGTGTGCTTGGCATTCTATCAGTAGCTTGAGTGACAATATTTATACGGGTAAGAATTGCTTACTATCTAGATGCAGTCTAACATATTGTTTGCTTTCATCACAGCTCTCTCTGTCATGGTTTGATGGTCAGTTTCTACACTGGTTAAGTCTTCTTGGTTGTTTCTTCCTCAGAGGTACCTAGTGTGCCACCACACCTCTTATCACATGCTCACTGTCTAGATTTTCACAGAATGTCCAGATTTTTACTCATATTTTTTGTCCATTTCTTACAAAATTTGTGGCTTTCTTGGAAATCACTGAGGATTGGTGTCCCTAAATAATGACACACATTTGAGTTTCAGACTTTATATCCCTCAGAAAATGCATGCTAACACAAAATGTGTTATTCTATTGACTTTCCAAGTATATAACAGCAATATTTAAAAGCTGACCCTATTCCTTGGTTTTTGTTCCCTCATTATTTTAAGCTTTGTCCAGATTTCTTGTATTAACAAATTGAAAGGTATGCTTTACAGTTTATTGTTCCCAACATTTAAGTCTTGCACTCTACAGCATTGAACCTTAGAAGTCACTTCTCAACCTACTTGGCTAGTCTTCTGATGTCTGTCTGTGTTTTTTAACCAACATTGTCCTCAATTTTACTATCATCCATGGATGGGCCAATTGTGCTGTCAATACCATAGGTAAAGTCTGACATGATTTTACCGTACAACCAAGACAATCTGCTACAGAGCTCACTAGTGACCTCCTTGTCTGCTGATAGTGTCCTCCTCAACCCCTCTATCCCCTTTCTTTGATCTGCTTTTCAGTCACCCGCTACATGCCTGGTAGTTTGATAATCATATGAGGAGGACAGAGTCAGATGTTTTTGCTATAGGTGAAGTGTAACACAGCCATTGTACTTCTGATGTGCACTTCAGGACTTAAGGAACTGACTAAGATTGGGCTGTCAGAATTGTTTGTCTATAAACTCCTGGTAGGATTTATCCTGGAGGCTATTGTCAGAATTGTTTGGCTATAAACCCCTGGTAGGATTTATCCTGGAGGCTATTGTCAGAATTGTTTGGCTATAAACCTCTGGTAGGATTTATCCTGGAGGACATTGTCAGAATTGTTTGGCTATATACCCCTGGTAGGATTTATCCTAGAGGCTATTGTCAGAATTATTTGGCTAGAAACTCTTGGTAGGATTTATCCTGGAGGCTATTGTCAGAATTGTTTGGCTAGAAACTTCTGGTAGGATTTATCACAGATGCTGTTGTCAGAATTGTTTGGCTAAAAACTCTTGGCAGGATTTATCCTGGAGAATATTGTCAGAATTGTTTGGCTATAAACCCCTGGTAGGATTTATCCTAGAGGATATTGTCAGAATTGTTTGGCTAGAAAACCCCGGTAGGATTTATCATAGAGGCTATTGTCAGAATTGTTTGGCTAGAAACCGCTGGTAGATTTTACCGTAGAGGCTATTGTCATCAGTTTATAGGTTCATAGGGAGGTACTAGGCTATCGGCCCTGGGGCCTATACAAGCCCAGCCAAAAAGGTACCCTGGCTTTTGCTACCCAAGAAAATTATTTTCCTGTGCCACTGTCGAGCAGAGCCACAGAGGTGATCCCCGGGGTGAATTTCCTATTTCCCATCCAATCATCAAGATTTTTCTTGAAGAGTGCTAATGAGGAGCTTTGCTTGATATAGATAGGTAGTTTATTCCAGAGTATGAGAAGTCTCTGGGACACAAATCTATCCCTCCGGCATGTTCTGTTTATTGTGGTGACATGGTTTAGGTCCCTAGAGTGTGTAGCTCAGAGGGATTGGGATTTCTTTAAGTGGAGCATGTCCAACATCTCTGGGTTTGACATAGCTTTGTATGTTAGGCAGAGATCACCTCTGAGTAGGCGATATGCGACGGAGTAAAGATGGAGTTTTTTGAGATGGTCTGCGTAGGGCATCTGTATGAGGCCGGTAATCCTCTTTGTGAGGTATTTCTGCGGCCTTTCCAGTTGTTATAGATGTCTTGTGAGGTGCATACCAAAAGGGGCATTGTACTCTATAATGGGTATTTATTGAAAAAATACAAAACTGGACCACCACGATAAAATAATAAACTTTTAATCCAGAAAAAATTGATAAGTGATTTCACGTACACACTAGGTACGCTTCTTCAGATCTCAAAATACAACAAAAGCTTTTTGTCTTAAATAGTATACATAAATTCAGTTAGAAGCATTAATTAGTCAATTATTCAATTAATCAATCTAGTATTAACTCATATTTCTTACTGGACTATAAAGTCTGAAACAGTACAATCAAGTAAACCAACTTAACTGATCAGTGTTATGATATAGAAAGCACTTGCAATTTAACATTTAACAAATCACAATAACAATAAACATATACTAATTTAAAAATATCTATAGGACATGAATCTAAAAAAACCTTTCATCATAAAATATTAAATTTTGTTAACCAAAATAAATAAATAATTGGACATATGTATATGCAGCTTTATTTTAAGGGGCGTGAATCAAGCACTGATTTAATACTTATATACTGGTTGAGACCTGGAAGTTAATGTGCTTGCATTCTAAAAATCCATTGGAGTTCAATAGTTTCTAGCCTATTTAAAATGTTACCTCCTCTCTCACTTTTGTTAACTAGTTGTAACACTCTAAAAACAAACAAGTGTCCCTTATGCATAGTAGCATGTTTAGCCAGGGCATTCAACTGATTAAGTTTCCTAATGTCATAAATATGATTGTAGATCCTGTCCCTTAATCTTCTTGATGTCATGCCTATATAGAAGGCTTGACATTGTTTACAGCTTGCTAGATAGATAAGATTCGAATCATTACAGGAAGCATAAAATCTAGGTTTAAAAATATAATTCATATTTGGATGTTGGAAATCTTTACTTTCACTAATCAGATGGCAAGTATTGCAAGAACCACATGGAAAAGTTCCAAAAGACCTTCCTGATCTCAGAGAGTAAGCATGTTCATCTGGTATACTGTGATCTATACAGAGTAATCTCTTTAGATTTTTGCTATTCCTGTAAGTGAATTTTGGTTGTATGCCTACAATTTTACTAATATTTGGATCAAGGTCAAGTATGTGATAATGCTTCTGTATAATTCCTACTATGATACTATTATCATTAGTGTATCTAGTTATAAAAGTAACTCCATTTTTTAAAGTAGTCCTACTTTTAAATTTGTTACACCCATCATACTTACAAGCTACATGTAGATTATTAATTGTAATATCACTAGATGTCATATTCAATTCTTTTAACACCTTCTCCCTAATATTTTTTACAATAGTGGTCTTATATCCCCTATCTATAAATAAACCTTGCAAAATGTCAGCTTGTTCTTTGAGCTGAGTAGGTTCTTTACATAATCTACTTATTCTAGTAAACTGGCTTTTTATCACATTCAGGAATATATGGTGGGGGTGCATGCTGCTATATTCAAGTATTGTGTTCTTCCAACATTGTTTCCTAAAAAGGTTTGTGGATAAAGAACCATAGGATTCTTTGGTGATAGTAACATTTAAGAAATCAATAGTATACTCAGTGTGTTCCATCGTAAATCTTAGAAAACTGGTCATAGTTTCCAAAAAATTCACAAATTCCATCAATTCCACTAGTGTACCATTCCAAAATAATGGGGTGGGATAGTAATACTAGATACCAGTGAATATAATGAACTGATGTTGACAATGCTTTCAGATGCTGTTACCTACTGTAAAATTGATCAGAGTATGCTAAGAAAATTAATTTACAAGATTTACGATTATCTATATGATCTCTTGATGTGCAGACAAATTACATATAAATTGTATGAGTTTTTTCTTGTTGAACATCCTTTGGTACCATATATAAAAGGTTTGCCTAAAGTGCATAAGGATATTTTACCACTACCCATGCGCCCGATAGTAGCAGGAGAGAGATGGGCGACGGTGACGGTTTCAGTCTATATAGAAAAAACTCTTAATCCATTGATTAATAATATGCCTACAATTTTAAAGGATACATACCAATTAATCAATGTTATTAATACTATGCCATATAAATCTATACCTACTACTTGTCTATTGGTCACTCTAGATGTTAAGAATTTATTTACTTCTATACCTAACGAATATGGGCTAGAAGCTATAAGGGAGTTATTAAACCATTCGTTTAATTTTGATTTTGAGAAACAGACATTAATATGTGCTTTACTTGACATTATTCTGAATAATAATATCTTTATGTTTAATAATCAGCTGTATTTACAAAAATGGGGTGTCGCAATGGGCACCCCGTGTGCTAATACTTATACTAATCTTGTGGTATACTATTGGGAATTGAACCATCTATTTAACAGTGTATTCTTTGAAAAAGTTATATTATATAAAAGGTTTGTGGATGATATACTTTTATTTTGGAATTGTACACTAGTGGAATTGATGGAATTTATGAATTTTTTGGAAACTACGACCAGTTTTTTAAGATTTACGATGGAACACTCTGAGTATGCTATTAATTTCTTAGATGTTACTATCACCAAAGACTCCTATGGTTCTTTATCCACAAACCTTTTTAGGAAACAATGTTGGAAGAACACAATACTTGAATATAGCAGCATGCATCCCCACCATATATTCCCGAATGTGATAAAAAGCCAGTTTACTAGAATAAGTAGATTATGTAAAGAACCTACTCAGCTCAAAGAACAAGCTGACATTTTGCAAGGTTTATTTATAGATAGGGGATATAAGACTACTATTGTAAAAAATATTAGGGAGAAGGTGTTAAAAGAATTGAATATGACATCTAGTGATATTACAATTAATAATCTACATGTAGCTTGTAAGTATGATGGGTGTAACAAATTTAAAAGTAGGACTACTTTTAAAAATGGAGTTACTTTTATAACTAGATACACTAATGATAATAGTATCATAGTAGGAATTATACAGAAGCATTGGCACATACTTGACCTTGATCCAAATATTAGTAAAATTGTAGGCATACAACCAAAATTCACTTACTGGAATAGCAAAAATCTAAAGAGATTACTCTGTATAGATCACAGTATACCAGATGAACATGCTTACTCTCTGAGATCAGGAAGGTCTTTTGGAACTTTTCCATGTGGTTCTTGCAATACTTGCCATCTGATTAGTGAAAGTAAAGATTTCCAACATCCAAATATGAATTATATTTTTAAACCTAGATTTTATGCTTCCTGTAATGATTCGAATCTTATCTATCTAGCAAGCTGTAAACAATGTCAAGCCTTCTATATAGGCATGACATCAAGAAGATTAAGGGACAGGATCTACAATCATATTTATGACATCAGGAAACTTAATCAGTTGAATGCCCTGGCTAAACATGCTACTATGCATAAGGGACACTTGTTTGTTTTTAGAGTGTTACAACTAGTTAACAAAAGTGAGAGAGGAGGTAACATTTTAAATAGGCTAGAAACTATTGAACTCCAATGGATTTTTAGAATGCAAGCACATTAACTTCCAGGTCTCAACCAGTATATAAGTATTAAATCAGTGCTTGATTCACGCCCCTTAAAATAAAGCTGCATATACATATGTCCAATTATTTATTTATTTTGGTTAACAAAATTTAATATTTTATGATGAAAGGTTTTTTTTAGATTCATGTCCTATAGATATTTTTAAATTAGTATATGTTTATTGTTATTGTGATTTGTTAAATGTTAAATTGCAAGTGCTTTCTATAACATAACACTGATCAGTTAAGTTGGTTTACTTGATTGTACTGTTTCAGACTTTATAGTCCATTAAGAAATGTGAGTTAACACTTGATTGATTAATTGAATAATTGATTAATTAATGCTTCTAATTGAATTTATGTATACTATTTAAGACAAGAAGCTTTTGTTGTATTTTGAGATCTGAAGAAGCGTACCTAGTGTGTACGTGAAAGCGCTTATCATTTTTTTCTGGATTAAAAGTTTATTATTTTATCGTGGTGGTCCAGTTTTGTATTTTTTCAATATTTACTATTCATGTTCAAGATTTGGATCTTTGGACAGCAGCTTTGCTTCTTTTTTGTCTTGGACTCTATAATGGGTCTAATGAGTGATGAGTGGAGGTGAACAAATGACTTTTTTTCTAGATGAGAAACCTTTTGTGATGAGGTGTGCCATGTAGAAGGATTTCCTGATTACTGTGGTGATGTGATTATCAAAGGAGAGATTACTATCCACCTGTGTCCCAAGGTCTCTTATCACATTTTCGGTGTTAAGTATACTACCACCTATGTTGTAGTTCATGGGTACAAAGTTTTTACCAAAGGGGATAACAATGCACTTTTTGGCATTGAGCTTGAGGCCATGGCTTTGACACCAGGCATCTGTCTCAGTGAGGCCCTTTTGCAGGATGTCCACATCGTTAGGATTTCGATTATGACTCCTAGTTTGCAGTCATCTGTGAACTTCATTAGCCAAACACCTTCTGTGTTAGCCTGTACTTCAGAGAAGTAGATACCAAACAGGAGAGGACCCAGGACTGAACCCTGTGGTACTCCACGTGTCACTGTTCTGAAGTCGGATTTGGAGTCTGCTACTTTCACAGTGTGGGTTCTGTCAATGAGCCAGTTGGCAACTCATCTTGTAACATAGGGATTTATACCTAGTTTAGTGAGTTTATGTATAATTCCAGAGTGGGGGATGGTGTCGAAAGCCCTGGCAAGATCTAGATAGGCTGTGTGAACCACCTTACCCTTGTCTACAGCTTTGGTGACTGCTTCAAAGATGTCTATCAGGTTTAGGAGACATGATCTGTCTTTTACAAACCTGAACTGGGTGGGGTCCAGAGTTTGGAGATTACCAATGTCTTTGTTTATAAGTTCCATGATGATATGTTCCATGGCCTTGCAGACCAGGCTCATCAGGCTAATGGGGCAGTAGTTCCCGGGGTCCGTGGTGGCTCCCCCCTTGTGGAGTGGGATAACCATCACTGTGCGCTATTCAGCAGGCGCAAAGCCTGAGGTGAGGCTATGATTGAACATGGTACTTAAGTGGGGTGCCAGTTCATTCTGTAGTTTGTGTAGAATGCAGCCTAGGATGTTGTCTGGTCCCATGGATGCTGTGTTCTTTGCTTTGGAGAGTGTGTTTTTTACCTGTGCAGCCATGATTACAGGAACTTTGCATTCTTCCGGTATAGAGATGGGTTCTTTAGGGGGTGAGAGGGGGGTAAAGTTAGCACTGAACCTATCTGCCAGGATGTTGGCAATATCAGTTGGGTCTGTATATTTAGTGCCATTGTGCTGTAACTCAGAGGAGATCTGAGTGTTGCCATTGAGATTCTTGACATAGCTATAGAATGCTTTGTGGTTGTCTTTAGAATCAGTGGCGATTTTGTTTTTGTAACTAGCTTTGGAGGATTTTATCAGGGATTGCAGCTTCTTACTGAGGCTGACCAGGGGGCTCCTCCACTCATGGGATTTTACTCTCTTTTGCAACAGTTTCTTCCTTCTGTTGTACAGTTTGTTTATGGCAGGGGACCACCATATTGGCTTCCTTTTTTTGGAGGATAGCGTCTTGGTTATGTTTGGGATAGCACAATCCATGCACTCATGTAAGTGCTTATAAAGTGCTATTGTGTAGGAGTCAGTAGTCGTAACTGTATTGTCCTTCTGCATGGGTGTCATGAAGTTCACCACTTCTGTCTTAAGAAGCATGAAGTTGGCTTTGGAGAAATTTTTTACCATGGTTTCCTTAATGGGGGTGGGGACAGGATGTGGATATGTCAGAATTGTCTGGCTAGAAACCCCTGGTAGGATTTATCCTGGAGGCTATTGTCAGACTTTTTTGGCTATAAACCCCTGGTAGGATTTATCCTGGAGGACATTGTCAGAATTGTTTGGCTATAAACCCCTGGTAGGATTTATCCTGGAGGCTATTGTCAAACTTTTTTTGGCTATAAACCCCTGTAGGATTTATCCTGGAGGACATTGTCAGAATTGTTTGGCTAGAAACCCCTGGTAGGATTTATCACAGAGGCTATTGTCAGAATTGTTTGGCTAGAAACCGCTGGTAAATTTTACCATAGAGGCTATTGTCAGAATTGTTTGGCTAGAAACCCCTGGTAGGATTTACCCTGGAGGCTATTGCTATCTTGTTGTTCTATCAGTGTTTCCATCAGTATTGTCTCCATGGCTTTACCTTCTAATCAGGTAAGAGTGATCAGGCTGCAGTTGTCAGGATCTACTCTTGTCCCCAATTTACAGAATGAATTTATTTATTTATTTATTTATTTATTTATTTATTTATTTCCAGTTTGATGACCGGGAAGGTCCACTGGGCTCAGGGAGCCCATTTTCAGTGGAGGCCCAGGGAGAAAAGCTCCACATTACATAGTTTAGTAAATTATTTTAGCCATTTCATACACCTTTGGTGCTTCATCACTGCCAAAGGAAGCTTTTTTAGATTTCATTGAGTAGATATGACAACAACCTGCCCGAATATTTAGAATTCCATTAGTTCACCAACACATTTCATAGGATTCATAGGTATTTCTAGGCAATTTAGTTTCATGGCTACCAACACCTTGCCAATACTTGCTCTCAGGCTGCACTGCTCCCTTTCTCAAGGAAAAATAGACTAGTCTTGAGATAAATTTGAGGGTACCCATCCAGTTATCCGGATTATATCTGACACATGATAATGAATCTATCTGCTTAACCTGCAGGGGCAGGTTATTCCAGAAAAGGAGGAGATATGGCATAATGAATAGAACTGTCAATTACATTCTATTTATCTGATGGTGAATATTTAGATCTCTGTTTCAAGTGTTATGTAAGCTAATAGACTTGCTGAGATACAGCAGATAATGGACAGCAGGGACTCTAATGGCATGGTAGGGTTTGTTAGATACTGAGTAAATAAACAGAGTTTCTAGCCTCACTTGGCAGCTCAGGGTCTTGACACCTGAAATGTTCTTACTTAGGAACCCCTGGGAGTTCTCTCGTTTTCTGATGTGTTGAGTGAGGTACATCTCAAAGAGGATAGTATACTATAATGGAACTGATCAATGCTAAATATAAGAGAACAATTACATGACTATTACTTGTGCTAAGTAGAAGGAATTTCTGGCTTCATCAAAGGAGAGGGAACTGTCAAATCAAGTCCTCAGGTCCCTGACTACATTTTCATTTAGTAGTGGAATATTGTCTATGATATATATTGAGAGTAGGGGGTGTTTGCCAAATGAAATGATACAGCACTTTTTCACACTTGATTTAAGCCCATTTTGAGAACATCAGGAATTAACTAGGGCAAGTTTTTTTCTGAAAGCTATAGGCATCAGAGAGGGACTCAACAATAACACCCAGTTTGCAGTCATCTATATATTTAATTAACCAGAGGTCTTAGTTCTCAGTTTGGAGATCAGACAAGTAAATGTTGAAAATATGAGGTCCCAGTTCAGAGCTCTGGAAGACTCTGCTGGTTACCTTTGTACTTTCAGATGAGTCACCTGCCTCACAAAATATGTGGATTGTGTGTTTTAGAGTGACACAATGATGCAGGAGATAACACTGTCATATTACAGCAAGAGTTTCGTTAGTTCAATTCTCTGCTGGCGTGCCTTCTCTGCAGAATCTGCATGACCTACTTGTGTTTGCATGGGTTTTCTCTAGATGTTCTTGTTATTCCAACATTCCAAAGACATGCAGTAGGTGGATTGGAAACTCTAAACTGACCATAGGTGTAAGTAAGTGTGCAAGTGTGTGATATAGAAGAATAACCATGGAAAAGCTCACTCAGACTCTTCCACAGCTTGCTGTGAGAGAAAGGTTAGTTTGCTTTTGATTTATTGTATTTTGTACTACTTTATTGCCTTTTTTATTTTCTATACTGTGATTTGTTTTCTTTACATAGTGTTTTACTTGTATTCTGCTTATAATTGCATATTAAAACTTGTAAAGAGACTACAGCTGTGTCTCTTGTGAGTCACACGAAGTTTGAACAGGTCAGTTAAGATAAATTATCTGTGAAATGAGGGGGTTGAGCTAGGAACTAAACTTTCTATTTAAGGGGTAAAATAAAACATTTCAAAGCTTTAGTGGAAAAGTTCACCCAGACTCTGCTGCAGCTTGCTGTGAGGGAAAGTTTGTTTACTTTTGATTTCTTGTATTTTGTTTTACTTTATTGCCTTTTTCTGTTTTGTATACTGTGGTTTGTTTTCTTTACACAGTGTTTTACTTGTATTCTGCTTTTAATTGCATATTAAAACACGGAAAGAGACCACAGCTGTGTCTCTTTTGAGTCAGACAGAATTTTTCCCACCCTCCCACCTTGCTGCTGTTGTGTTCTGTTCTTAAACACAACTATCGTTCTAGTTTCCTGTCCCTAAAGTTATTTTGAGCATATTATCTCCTTCCCTCTCCCCTTTTACTGGCTGGTGTGAGTAAGCACAAAATTATAATTTTGTGAAATCACTCACCTTCAACTATTTACATTTATTGGCCATCCCACTGTATTCCATAGAACCAGAATGCAAAAGTGCCCACCCTCTTTCACTCTATCTTGCTCTTTTAAAATTCTCTCCACCTAGACAGCTAAAACTTAAGTTACCGCCTTTCGTATCTAACTGCTTAGTTCACACTGCAGTGTTTAGGATATTAGCCCATTTTTTCATCTTACCTTTAAACATCTATTGCAAGACCACCAGTTATTGGAGAGCCCACATTCTGCCTCTCAGCAGTCATCTTGGGATTAGTGCTTCTGTTTTCTGATGATGAGAGAAGGAGCATAGGAACATTATTTCCTGGAGACTGCTGATCACCAGAAAGCATAACAACTGTTTTATAGGTGACAGCTTAGAATTTGTGCTTATATTCTTTTGCTGGTGAGAGAAGGAGCACAGTGCATTGATTCCTGACTCTTTCTGGTTGGACAGTGAGTGTCTGTGCTTAACCTTCTTGACTGGTCTGATTGCTATTCAAGGCATCTGTCAAGAAAAGGCTACAACAAGCCTATAGATGCTTGCATCATCTGGGACAAGACTGTGGATCACCAACAGGTTGTGGCCTGCTTCTTATCCTGGGATTGTTGCTAACATTTTGCTTCAGATGAGAGAAGAAGCAAAGGAGGATTGTATCCCAGTAGAGTGAAACTGTGGTGAGACCAGCACTAGAAGTAGTCAGGCAGTAGCCATTCATGTGACTCCCGTCTTTTCATCATTCTTGACAAGCTGATTTTTTTGTTTTCAGTAAGTACTGCTTGAGTTATTTCTAATTTCAGAAAATCTGCTTAAATGCTTCATCCTTAAAGTTTCAGGGTGTACATATTAGTTTCCCCTCAAGTGTTTGGCCATATTCTGTACAGACTCAGACACCTTGAGTGACATTTTCCCTGTAAAAGCATGATTGAAAATTTTCCAGTACGTAGTTGCACTCAGGACAGTCAGCCTGCAGTGACAAGCACTGTCCTCATAGTTGCAAACCGGATACTCCTCACTTTGATTGATATTCTCACTCCAACTGTCTCATCAATAAAAAAGGGCCTGTTACCATATATATGAACTTTCCCACTGTCTCCATTACTAGCTTGGTGGATATGGGCATCCTAAGGCAATTTAGAAATTGCCTCATGTTTACTGACATCCAGTTAATTTTCAAACTGATATGGTATGTGAGAGATTTATTTACACAATGTCACTGGAGGCAAAGCTCTCACTTAACATCAGCAAGGTTGTCAGTGTCACACACACTGCAGCCATCACACACAATTCAAAGCAGAGATATGCTAAGGCACTTAAATGTAATCTTCCTAAACCACAAAGACCTCCTAGACGAAGTACACATAGCAAATACCCTCAGCAGCCCCAAATGCACTTTTTCAAAACAACACTCCCATCAACACATAGAGCTACATTTTATGGAGCCCCTAAGCCCATAAGGCAGACCACCACACAATCCAACATTCTAGTCAGTGGAGACTCCATCATGAGACACACTGATGTCCCTCTCACCAGGCTGAGTAAGAAGAAAGTCACGATCAGTTGCTTAATAGGGGCTAGGAACTGCCACATTACGCATGCACTCAGGTCATTGGACCACAATTATCATTATGACTCAGTCATAGTCCATGTGGGAATAAATGACCTGAGATGTACTTCCCTAGACTATATGAAGAGAGACATCATGGAGCTCTTGGAATATATTTCTCAGGCTGATATGAGTCTAACATTAAGCAGCATTTTACCTTCTCCAAGGATGACGCCACAATACAAACAAAAGATGATTGACCTTAATAATTGGCTTAGTTTCCGGTGTTATTCTAAGGGGGTGCAATATTTGTTAGCATGGAAGGAGATGGTCAACAGACCACTCAGCTTTGCCAGGGATGGTCTGCACTTCTCCCTGCTAGGCTTTCGAATATTAGCTAAAACATTGTCTTCTCCCATAGTGCCTTTTTTAGGCAATGCCAAACTGAAAGTACCACTGCCATAGCAAATCAAAACCAAAAAAATCTAAAGGTATTACTGCTCTTATTTCCATGGCTAATGGTTCTGTAGCTATTGCGAACAACAATGGGGAAAAAGACATCTCTGCCTTATTGCCTCACAACTGTCCAGATTTTCACAGAATGTCCAGATTTTTTGGCTCATATTTTTGGCCTGTTCCTCATAAAATCCGTGGTTTTCTGGCAAATCACTGGGATGATCTGAGGATTGAAGTCACTAAATAGTGACATACATCTGAGATTCAGGCATCAAATCCTTCAGAAAATGTTAATACAAACCCTGTTACTCTAGCAACTTTCTAAGTTTATAAGAGTAATATTTAAAATATGTCCCTATTTTTGGGCCTTTGTCCCCCCCACTTTGTTGGGCTTTGTCCAGATTTTTTGCACTAAGTGGTTGAGAGGTATGCTTGTTCCTTTAGACAAGATAAAATCCCCCCACATTTACACTCACTTCTGACCATGCACATACATGCCTTATTAATTCAATTATTTCAGTTGGAAATGTAAATTCAGCCATATCTAAACAGAAATTCCAAACTTACCTTATCAAAAGCTTCCTCTGCATCCAGGCTTACTAGTAGTTCATAGGTTCATAGGTAGGTACTAGGCTATTGGCCCAACGGCCTATGTAAGACTAGCCAACAAAGTTCCCTGGCTTACGCCACCCAAGAAAGTTATTTTCCTGTGCCACTGTTGAGCAGAGACACAGAAGTGATCCCCGGGCTGTATTTCCTATTTCCCATCCACTCATCAAGATTTTTCTTGAAAAGTGCTAATGAAGAACTTTGCTTGACATAGATGGGTAGCCTGTTCCAGAGTATGGGAAGTCTCTGGGACAGGAATCTATCCCTCCAGCATGTCCTGTTTATTGTGGTGACAAGGTTTAGGTCCGCAGAGTGTGTAGCTCTAAGGGATTGGGATTTCTTTAGGTGTAGCACGTCCAACAGATCTGGGTTTGACATAGCTTTATATGTTAGGCAGAGATCACCTCGGAGTAGGCGATATGCTATGGAGTAAGGCTGGAGCTTTTTGAGCCGGTCAGTGTAGGGCATTTGTTTGAGGCCAGTAATCCTCTTTGTGAGGTACTTCTGTGGCCTTTCCAGCTGCTGCAGATGTCTTGTGAGGTACATTCCAAAAGGGGCATTGTACTCTATAATGGGCCTAATGAGTGTCGAGTAGAGGGGAACAATGACCTCTTTTTTCCTGGATGAGAACCCTTTTATGATGAGGCGTGCCATGTAGAAGGACTTCCTGACTACTGTGGCGATGTGACTGTCAAAAGAAAGACTACTGTCCACCTGGGTCCCAAGGTCTCTTATCGCGCATTCAGTCTTAAGTAGATTGAGGCCTATGTGGTAGTTCATGGGTAGAGAGTTTTTACCAAAGGGGATGACACTGCACTTTTTGGCACTGAGCTTGAGGCCATGGCTCTGACACCAGGCATCTGTCTCAGCGAGGCCCTTCTGTAGGATGTCTACATCATTTGGGGACTTGACTATGGCTCCTAGTTTGCAGTCATCTGCAAACTTCATTAGCCAGAGGCCTTCTGTGTTAGCCTGTACTTCAGAGAAGTAGATACCAAACAGGAGAGGTCCCAGGACAGAAACCTGTGGTACTCCACTTGACACTGTTTTGAGGTCAGATTTTGAGTCTGCAACTTTTACAGTGTGGGTTCTGTCAGTAAGCCAGTTGGTAACCCATCTTGTGATGTAGGGATTTATACCTAGTTTAGTGAGTTTATCTATAATTCCAGACTGGGGGATGATGTTGAAAGCCGTGGCAAGGTCAAAATAGGCTGTGTGAACCACCTTACCCTCATCTACGGCTTTGGTGACTACCTCAAAGAAGTCAATCAGGTTCAGGAGGCATGATCTGCCTTTCACAGGCCCGAACTGGGTGGGATCCAGATTTTGGAGGTTGCCAATGTCTTTGTTTATGAGTTCCATGATGATACGTTCCATGGCCTTGCAGACCAGACTCATCAGGCTAATAGGTTGATAGTTCCCGGGATCCGTGGTGGCTCCTCCTTTGCGGAGTGGGATAACTGTTGCTATGCGCCATTCAGTGGGCACAAAGCCTGATGCGAGGCTGTTATTGAACATGGTGCTTATGTGGGGAGCCAGTTCATTCTGAAGTTCGTGTAAAATGCAGCCTGGGATGTTGTCCGGTCCCATGGATGCTGTGTTTTCGGCTTTAGAGAGTGCAGCTTTTACCTGCATAGTTGTGATTACAGGGACTTTGCATTCTTCCTGTATAGATATGGGCCCTTTAGGGGGTGAGAGGGGGGGGTGAAGTTAGCCCTGAACCTATCTGCCAGGATGTTGGCAATATCAATTGGTTCTGTAATTTTCTTGCCTTTGTGCTGTAACTCAAAGCAGATCTGGGTGTTGCCATCGAGATTTTTGACATAGCTATAGAATGCTTTCTGGCTGTCCTTGGAATTAGTGGTGATTTTGTTTTCGTAGCCAGCTTTGGAGGATTTTATAAGGGATCTCAGCTTCTTACTGAGGCTGACCAGGGAGCTCCTCCACTCATGGGATTTTAGTCTCTTTTGCAACAGTTTCTTCCTTCTGTTGTATAGTTTGTTTATGCCAGGTGACCACCAGATTGGCTTCCTTTGTTTGGAGGATAGTGTCTTGGTTCTGTTTGGGATAGCACAATCCATGCACTCATGTAAGTGCATTTGTGTAGAATTCAGCAGTCGTAACTATATTGTCCATCTACATGGGTGTCATGAAGTTCACCACTTCTGTCTTAAGAAGCATGAAGTTGGCTTTGGAGATTTTTTTACTATGGTTTCCTTAATGGGGGGTGGGGGTGGGATGTGGAGATCAAGGGTGATTAGCTTATGGTCGGATCGGACCAACGAGGAGTTGACTTCAGGTGTGAAACACCGGTCACTCATGTTGGTAATGACTAGGTCTAGGATATTGTTGCCCCTGGTGGGGGTGTGGATAAGTTGATCCAGGGCATTGGAGTTTATGAATTCCAGAAAGCGTTGAGCTAAGGAGTTGGTACACGAGTAGTTTTCCCAGTTAATGGTGGGGTAATTGAAGTCGCCCATTATTAGGGTGTTTGGTTGAACCCTAATATTTTCCAGTACATCAAGAAAAGAGGAGTGGGAATCCTGGGGCATGGTGGGGGATCTGTAGCAAGCTACAATTTGGATTGCAGTTTTGCCCAGAGTTAGTTGCACTTGGATAACCTCGGATGCATTATGCTGAGCAACTTGCCTGGAGGTGTGGATATTCTTAATGAATATGGACACATCTCCGCCTTTGATGTTTCAGTCCAGGTTACATGGCCGAAAAGTGTGGTATGAGTTATAGCCTGGTAATGCAGGGATGCTCTCTGCAGCCTTGAACCAGGTCTCAGTCACTGCACAGATATCGATGTTCTCCATTTTAAGGAGTGCCTCGAGTGAGTGCATTTTGAGATTTAGACTTCTAGCATTGAGTAGCATTACCCTCAGTTTTTGCTTGCCTGTTCCTGTTATGGTGGTGAATTTCTTATTCAACCTTGCCTAAAAAAGGCACTATAGGGGCAGCAAGAGCCTTAGCCAGTATCCAGAATCCTAGGGGCAACAGGTGCAGGCCATCTGTGGCAAAGCATCATGGTCTGTCGACCATGTTATCCCAAGCAGACAGATACTGGATCGCCTTAGAATGACACCAGAAGCTTAGCCAATTGTTGAAGTCAATCATTTTGTCCTTGTACTGAGGTATCATTCTGGGCGATGGCAGAATGCTACTTAGGTCTAGGGTCATACCTGCCTGGGCTACAAGATTGGAGAGCTCATCCATATCTCTTTTCATGTATTCCAGGGAGGTACGTCTCAGATCATTCACACCAACATGGACAATGACAGAGTCATATTTGTACTTGTTGTGGAGGGACCTGAGTACGTGGGTTATGTGGCGGATCCTGGCACCCAATAGACAGCTGACAGTAACCTTCTCCTTGTTTAGCCTGGTGAGTGGGACATCAGTGTGCCTGACTATAGAGTCACCTATGACTAGTGTATTGGGTACGTTGCTTTGCCTTATTGGCTATGGTTGAGTGGCACACTGAGTCTGTGGGCTGTGTGTCATTTGGGTTGTGTTGGGGGATGGAGGTTGCTTGCGTTTTTGCTTTGGAGGTCTCTGTTGCTTAGACAGATTATTATTGAGAGCATCAGCAAATGTTTTTGTGTTACTATGTGTGGATTTTGGTGGTGTAGATTTAGTGAGACTATGTGATGAGTGTGGTGTGGTGCAAATGTTTAACTTCTCCTCATGACTGTCAAGGTCAGTCTTGGTTGGAGAGAGCTTTACCTCCAATTTGGGTAGATAAGTACACCTCTCACAGATTGTAGTGTTGGGTGGCAGGAGGAGAGTGTTGTCTGTGTACATGAGGCAATTTCTACATTGCCTGAAGTTTCCTAGATTCATCAGACAGACAGGAGAGAACACTGGGAGCTGACCCTTGGACATGCCTGAATAAAAAACTATTTTCCTATTGATGAGTGAGGAAAGTGAGTACAAGAGCTGTTTTTCTCTAAGCAAGTGAGAAAAGTACAAAAACTGTTTTCCTCTAAGTAATGAGGAAGATTGAGTGCTATAGTAATTAGTAGCTTATTTAATGCTTACAAGTTCTGAACAAGTGCTGAGCATGAATACGCAAATTTAAGTGCTAAAACTAAGAATCTGTATCTGCACTAGACGAGTTACAGGACAGAAACAAGTGCAAATGCAGGCTTTCAAATCAGAAAGTTGAAAGAGATGGAAGAGATTGCCCAAACGGCCAATAACTACAATTTCTGGGCCAGAACCACTCCTTATGTGTTAGACAGGTTACCTAGTGCTTACCATTCCCACTGATAAGCTACAAGGCTTCCCTCCAACAAAGAAAGGCTTGGGGGGCTCAGAAGCTTACATGCAGTCCTGGATACAGCAAATCTGTATCTGGAATACTAGTTACAGGAAAGGTAGGAAACAGGCTTACAGTTTTTTTTTTTTTTTTTTTTACAGAAAAGTAGCAAAAACAGTTGTAAAAACAATTCACATGCAGTGCAAGCTAGCACACTTGAGTATGTAGCAATATTAGACCAAACACAGTTTAAAAATACAATTAAATTAAAAAGGACTAAAAGCAAGTGCAGAAAGAGTTTATTAGGTAGAATGTGGTAAAGAGATGGGATTGGCGGGGTGTCCCAGATCAAATCTACAGTGGGGCGGGCAACTGTAAAAGCCACCAAATTTAAACTACAAACCAAAAATAGGGAGGGTGAGTGGGACAAAACAGTTTCAACAGAGATCTAAGCAACAACTAACAGTACAAACTCTAAAACCAAAAAAAAATACTCAGCTCTGTATATTTGCAGATCAGTCTTTCAGAACAGCAAGACAACAGTGTCAACAGATATCAAAGCAACAATTAACAAACTATATAACCAAAAAATATATACTCAGCTCTGTATATTTGCAGATCAGTCTCTCAGAACAGTGAGACAACAGTTTCAACAGATATCTAAGCAACAATTAACAAACTCTATAACCAAAAAATATATACTCAGCTCTGTATATTTGCAGATAGTCTGGAAGGCAGTTTTTCAGAACACAGGTTCCAGCAATTAAATGTAATGTAACTTTTTTTATTCTCTGCATTTTTTTTTAATCCTCAGAGTTCTATTAACATTGTCACCTATCTGTCACCCCTCAACAAAGCCACACAAATCTAGATCAATCAGTTCTTGCAACACTCTGACTAACCATTTTTGCTAATATCTTTCTCCTTCATGAAGACCAAATACTTCAGCTTTCTTGGAGACTTTTTACAAACTTACATCCTCTATCTATCTCCTTAATCTCCCGTCCCCTTCGATCTTACTAGCTCTCCAATAACCTTCCATCTCATGCTCAACTGCAAACTCAGTTATCTCCAATCTGCTTCTTTATCCCTCTTTTTTTCTCTCATTTTTCCTTTTCCAAATGGTATATATATTGTTATATAGCTGTATGTATATGTTTGATATCACTGCATCCTTACTAATGAAATGTATCACTGCATGCCTAATGATTTATCATAAGTACTTTGTATTTCATTGCAATTACCTTGGCTTACACTGTTACTATTTCTGAATACTACTGTGCTGTTATTTGACTTGTACTAACCCCTGACCCCTTTTCTGTGCCTGAAAAGGGTCCATTTGGATCACTGTTCTATACTGGTCAGCAAATAGTAAATAAATAAATAAGTAGCGATAACTACTTTGTGGTCATGATTCAATACTGAAATTACTCTGCACAAGCCAGGATCTATGGAATCTTTCCCATCTCTGTGTCTAAGTACTACCGTCACTTTTTTTCTGGGCAAAGGTATGTCCATCTCCCTCCTTTCAAGACACTATTTAATAATTCCTTGAGTATTCTCATTAAAGTGATTGTGTGCATGTGAGTGCCTTCTGAGGAAGGTTGGGTGCCAGGCTGGCAACTCGACACTATAAAACTCTACTTCCACTCTTTCGCAGACCAATTATCTGATGTAGTGACCCCTCCTAGGAGCAGCTGAAAGGAGAAGTAGTATTCTTTTGAAAGTCTTTCCCCCAACTTCCAGATGCATCTATCAGTATATCATCCATCCCTAGTGACGTTCTCATAGCCTTACTGATAATCACCATTTTCTCAAGTCCAAGTTTTATCATACCCCCCAACAAAATCCAACCTTGATTATTCTATTTGTCTGCTTTGTAAAGACTTTCATAAAATATCCTGAATATTTCCTTAATCCAATAAGAATGATTTGGCATTGTATAAGTCTTAATTCTTTAACAAATGAATAAATAAAATATTTTATTATTTCCTTGATTTAAAGTCTCTCTACTTTACTGGTGATCCCTCCACTTTCTACTTCCTTATCCTGTGTGCTAAATGTTCCTGTGTCACAGAATGATTCCTGAGTGCCTCGAGTACCACATTTCCATTGCCTCGCATATTAACGGAATATTCTTTGATACCCTCCGTGGCACCTCTCTTTTGCTTCCCTTCCTCAACAGTGAGGTTCATTCTGTAGTGCTTTAATCCTCACCAGCCCTTCACTGTTTACCCCATATTTCTCTTTTGTTTATGTCAACCACATCTCTAAGGACTCATTTTGCTGCTTCCCAAGCAGCATCTATCTTTTCTGACCCATTTTCCATCTTTCCTACTTCATCACAAATCATATCCGCTGTTCCTTAAATTCCTGCCTTTTCAATATGTAAGTATGCAAGCAGAAATGCTTAACGCTTTTCCCTCTACCTATAAGCACATGATCAGATATTGCAATCACATCTACCTCAGATTGGCATACTGTTGTGTTGTATAGTATCTATCCAGTGTAGACCAGTTCTTATACCTGTGGGAGTAAGGAAATTCCATTTGAGTCTCTAAGGCTACCACTACCTCCTCCATCAGGAATACTTTCATATATTTTCCAAAAAATCCCCCTGGCAAATCCTTATCATGTTAGACCATATTTCAGTCTCCCCTTATAATTAGAAACTATTGCTGAAAACGTATTACTTCCCCTGTTATTCTGCTCAGTTCTAACATTACAGTCTTGGGTAGCTCATACATACTCACCAACGTAATTCTATTTCCAAACCATTATCCCTTCACTGCTACAAACCTTACATATCCATCCTTTTTTTCCTCATCTATAAATAAAGGAATCCTTGTCTCTAGTAATAGCATTACTCACCTTTTTCTCTCTCTCTGGTATTCACCTGAATGCCCCCACCCACTCACAGAAATCTTTTCTTTATTAAGTTCACATTTTCAGCCCTAAATATTGTTATTTGCCCCTATACTTCTTCATGTAAGACAATATTCTTTTTCTGTTTTCCCCATGCCTGGTTAGCCTCCACAAATGTCATTGGGATGGTTTACCTGTGAACAATAAAATCATGCTCCTTTGACTCACTGGTTTCCAAAACATGAACACTGAAAATTGGTGAGTAGGTAACCTTAAAAAACACCAACAAATCTTACTTTGCGGGAGAAGCAGGCCCTCCTGCAGTCATCCCCCTCCTAAATTATATATTCCAACTCCACCATTGCACCACAGTGAAGAAAGGAGAAATCCCTGAAAAATGCTCCGTACAACACATTGTGGTGAAATTAAAGCCATCCATCCACCAGTACTGTCATGACCAGTAACTTTGCCCTTTCAGACCTCAGGCAAAAACACTCTGAATGCTGTCAGACAGACAGCTCACCTGTACTTCTTTATGACTGGAATACATTTGTTCCATTTCTGTCTAATATAAGCTGAAGATAAAGAGGCATTTTCTGCAAATACTTTGCTGTCCCCAGTTCTCAACTCCTTTCCTTCTGCAATGTTTGCCTCTTCACAACTAAGGGTCCTGGCTGTTTTCTTAAAAGACATTAGGATATACACATGATGTGACATCTCTACCAGTTCATTTGCTAATATTGGTCTTCATACACCATATGAAGTCTGTAACTTCCAGCTTATCATATATAACTGTAACCCTCATATTTTCCATCCTTGCTCTATTATCCAAATCAGCCATTTTGGACCATTTTCTCTTGAAGTATCTTATTTTCTATCAGTCTGTCCATAATTTCCTTTTCTGAGTTTGGAGGTTGTAGCACATCAGAGTGACTGCTCAGTGATGTCTCCATCTTTTCCATTCTGTTCTCATTTGAATGTAAATACTCCTCTAATACTTACCGTAAAGATGTCTGAGTGTATCTGAGACACTTTTTCTTTAAAGTTGTTAGAAATGATAACTTGTTTCTGCACAATACATTACTTCCCACTGAGTCTCCACTGAGTCCTTGTCTAACACAACTTTCTCATTTACCTTTTTCTTCACTTTATCTTTGCTTCTCACAGAATTATTTTCTTTGATGACATCAAGACAGTATACTTTTCAACAAGGAAGTGGCTTTAATCCAAACTGACATGTTTTACTTGCTGTTTTTAGCAATTATTGAGCTTCCTGCCAGGAGAGCTTCAGTTAATGTTTCTCAAAACTAGTAATCATGGAAGTCGCTAAGTGAGAATATTCACCCTAATCTTACTCTACATACTCAAGATGGTTCCCCTTGTCCTGCATTCACTCAGAATATTCCATCTATGTTATGATACTTAACTTCCCTATAATCACAGACTTTTTCCTGGCTCACATGTTTGATAACTGCTTACCTCACACTGACTAATACTGTGATACGGACCTGCTTATCAGCACGTCTTCTGTCTCTCCTTCCTCCAAGACTGCAATATATTGCATTTTACCTCTTACCCTTCTGGTACCAGCTGTCTGGATTCAGGATGGTCCACTGATTATACAAGTGCAATTTCTACTTCAGATTTAGAAGTTCTACTTTTCCAGATAGGTTAAGATCCAACATTTCTATGGCCTTCCTTCCTTGTTAGTCTTAAACCCTTCAACTAATTTTGTTTTAATCTCCCTCATCTCAGTTTGGTTGCAGATACACTGTATTTAACTACCAGCATTTCCTTTTCCTTTACTCTGATTTGATGAACTGGATACCTAACCATCTCATATGACCTGGTCTAATTTGCTAGTTGATGTGCCATTTCCTATACCTGACATCTTTTGTATTGCCTAACATTGTCTGCTACGTCTTTAGCAGATCTATCCTTTCCTTAATCCCTGACTAAATGATATGCCAGGATACTGGTATGTTATTACTATTTATTATTCACAGGTTCCATTTATTCCTGCTGCCTACCAAATTTTTAAATACTAAAGTGTGAAACTTTTCCATTTTTCTGGGCTAATGGGAATGTCACAGAACTGGCTTGAAGTCTTTTCTTTCTGCTCTACTTACTTATTTTGTGTGCTATCTCATCTCCATTCCTGTCTATGATCTTCTTTGTCCTCCTGCTCATACATTGCATGTTGTCTAAAAGCAAAACTGTTATCGCAATTTCCAGACTGGACATAGGCAGAGCTATACTGTGCAAGTTAGAGGTATAATATGGCACAGATTTCCTTTCCATGTCATTCTGTTCCCATTTTCCTACTATTCTCATGCCCTTCTGCCTTGATTGTGCCTTCAGTCAGGAGTAGAACTCTGAAATTATTTTCTTCTGAGACATACTTGCAGCGAGTACTAGATATATTTATGAGAATGTTGCCATGTACCTCGGGCCCTGCTCCACAACCCTCCACTTTACTACTATGTCTGCTGATACATCCTTTGTATTCATATGTACATAGCAGGTTTCCTATGGTTGGGAATAGCATCATTTCCAGACCCTCTTATCCAGCTTCATGCAGGTGCAGATAGTACTGTAACTGATTAGGCAGTAGTTCTCCTGCTGCACTAAACATTGCTTTTCATGGAGTCTTTAGTATGATTCTGTCTCTTGCAATCCTTTCTGTTTTTTTTAATTTTGCACTGTTTCATCTGACACCTTGATCTACCTACAAGTTGGTAGATGACTGGGGGCAGCTTACATTTCTTGCATGCATGCATCATGTCCTTTTTATAAGTGCCATTTCATTGGGCATGATAGGGGAGGAGGTAGATGCAGTAGTTATAATATTGTTTTAACCTGCATACATGACAGTAACAATCTGATAGCAGAGATGTACTTGGGTAATTTAAACGTTATGCCAGCAGCGCCATTTACAGTATCTATCACATCACAAGGAAAGCAAGCACATGGTAGAATACAAGACTGGAGAGGACTTCACTGACTTTAAAGGTACTATAAATATGTGTTTGCCTGCTTTTATTATCAGCAGCCTTTACCTTAGCTAAGTTTTATAGGTTCTGATAGGAGACTAGACTGGAAATTCATGTTGTAGTTAATTTTTACTCTGCCCCCAGTTTTCTTAAAGTATGATTTCGTATTGTACAAGTCCTTATTCTTTAACAAATTAATAAATAAAAATAAATGAATGAATAAACAGCTGTCCTTGCATTCAGGAACATTACTGCATTATAGTGCATGGAGCTCCATAATTACACTCCAAAATCAGGGAAAAAAGAAAGCCTGTATAGCTATTTTGTACCATGAAACACAACTGTAACAGCACATTCAGAAGTGTGTAACAATTGTTACACACCCACTAAGTAATGTTATGGCCAGGACTCATGGAAGAGATGTACATTGAACCTTAACTGTCCCTGAATATCATGTCCTGTATTTTCATTTTGTCACCAAATGTTACAGGCTTCAGTCAGTAAGTAACTTATTACACAAACTCAAAGCAATATTAAAAAAGTTGTCCTTGACATTTTCATCCATTTATATTTACTTGCTGTCTTTGTGGCAGCACTTGCTATGTGCTTTACTGGCTTTCAAAGCTGGTAAAACACTTTGAGTATTTTTTTTTGTAACTGGTAGTACATGGTACATGGAGTACATAAAGCTCCATGCACTACAAAGAGTTATGATCAATTCTCATTGATCATAACCAATTATTATGGGTTCTTAACATGGATTCCAAGATTTACCTCTCGAGATTCGCTGTCAAGGCAAATTTCTTGCCATCCATGCCTTGAACAGATAATAATATGGTTAGTCAGAGACACAATTTTTGTGTAAAATATTATGTGCATGGTATGCGTAATCTTAACATATTGTTAAAGTTGCGATTCCTTCATGCATTCATTTGATCTTCTTAGCATGTGTCAGCCATACATTTCAACCTGTTTTATAACTGAAATAAAATCTCCAGGTACAGTTAGTATTTAAAGTCCACCATGGAAAGAGCATTTAGATAAATATTAGTAATATAATTGGCATCAGAGCTATTAATATATCAACGTTTTTGTGCATAAGGGCAATTGTTAGTTTACTCAGTTTTATTCATTTGTTTAACAAAATGGAGGATTGATCTCTAGGGACCCTTTTCATGTACAATACTGGCCAATACTACCAACACAATGCAGCTAATACAAGTATTTTAGTGTAATGCAAATTGGCTGTTGAGATAAAATTACAGAAAGAAGGCTGAAGCGGTTGACTGCGTAGCTGATAATAGAGTATCAGTGTCCTGTCTTTGTCTCACATTGTCAAAAAAGAGATTGCACTGGAGAGTAAGTGCCAGAATGTAAAATGCATGCTACATTGGGATGCTTCTTTAATTATAGAGCTCCTAAGATAAATTCTAATGTTAAAATGCTATGTAAGGAGAAGTACATAAAAATTAGAACAGCATAGCAGGACAGATTGTCATCTAAAGCTGAAATGCAATTTCTCTCTGCATGCGGATTGATTATCTGAAACAAATGGTGCCAGAGTTGCAACTTATTATCCAAAGCACAGGGTGCATCTCAGAAAAAATGAAATCCATTAAAAGGAAAAACAGATACAAATGGGTCACACTTGATGGTGTGAAACTTTTGCAACGTCAGTAATGAAATCAGTCTAGTAACAATTGTTAGTTTTTACTGCTATTCAGAAAACTATGAGTTTCCCTAAAGACTTTATTTCATGAGCATTAGGCTTTAAGGTGCTTTTTTAGTCTTACATTAAGATCTGTTCATTCACAAGCAATAAGCAGTATGTAGTCATGGCAATTCTAATGGCTAGATCACATGCAAATGGAATAATGACTTAATGAAATGAAACTAACCTGCTTTCTGAAAGAAGTATTTATGGATATTATTATTATTATTATTATTATTATTATTATTATTATTATTATTATTAAGGAATGCTTGTTTATGGATGACTTTTTTATAATTCAGGGATGGGTAAAAGGAGCAAACAGATCTTTGAACAAATGTCATACTTTTGTATTTGATTTGAATGGTTTATCGGAAGCTGATGTTTGCTTGAATTTCTAATACTGCAGATACCTAGAGGGAAGTACTGCATTGAAATTCCACCCTGCTGGTCATATGTAAGGATAAAAGCATGTCTGTGACCCAAGTGACCCAAGGGACCTGAATTTGATTACTAGCTCAGGAGTCCGATACTACAGGAAAGAAAGATGGGTCTGCCTATCTGAGGGGGTGGGGAGGACAGAAGCAGGCATGATCTTCCAACGAGGCTAAAGTGGCAGTATGTTACACTGAAATTCCTCTGCACAATATATTTCATAAACTGCAAGGGATTACTGCAATTCATAGATTCATAGACAGGAATAACGGTAGTCTCCAGTAGCATGCAAAATCTATCCTACTTGAGAGTACCTAGTAAGCCAGACATGTTACATGCTTCTTTGCTTGGACTGCCCGGTAGTAATGTCCAACATAACAGCACCAAACAGTGCAGTGATGGAAGGTAGTTATTTAAAGTATAGTCAACCTTATCAAATAGTAATGTGTAGCTACTTGGTAAGGCATAGTGTACTTTGCTTACCTGCCTTAGGTGTCTGCTATGTGGTTCAACATCATGTATGACAGTGATTCATAAACAAATTAGTCATTAGCCATGGGGTTTGGTGTGGTAGCAGGTTTGTCTGCACCATATACAACTCTCTTACAGGTAGGAACTTTCCTACCATGCAGTGGAAATTATTGGGTCTCAGCACTAATTTGTTGTTCAGCACAATCTGCTGAGTGGCATATTGCCAAAGAAGGAGGAATGCCTTGCTGAGAAGTACAGCACCAGCATTGCACCGTACGTTGTTGCAGTCCTGTAGGTTACTACATCAGGACCAGCTACCACTTCAGTGATGCTGTTTTCATGACTTCCATGTGTACTATGTGCATGGAATACAGTGCAACTACAATAGGGTGAGTCAGTCCACACATGTGCTCTCATCCCGTTGTCTTCACATTCTTGTGAATTACTCAGGCATTAGTATGTAGCTGTATTACAAACTAGCCTTGCTCCACTGAGCACCAGTGCTTATGAATAAAGATCCCAGTGATGAGTGTAGCACTAAGTGCTGAGGCAAGACATGGATTTTAGTATAAAAAAACTAACAGTGGGATTCAATAAACTGTGTAGGCTTTGCGCATAGCCTACATGGAGTTTATATGGGTGCATGGTGATGCACTGTATGCAGCAGTGCTCATTGCATATTCATGCCATGTACCATATTTAAATGTAAGTAAGTGAGATTTCATGGCTGGCAACAGTGCTGCCAGCCAGGAAACCATGTAAGCAAATACAGATAGCACTCTGTTTAAATAAGAGCACTGAAGGTTCGTGGTTTCGTGTGGAATGCCACAATGATCACCAGGGCTTCACAGATAGCTCTCAGTCACCTGGACAAAGGTCAATATAATGGAGGGACAATGACCCAGAAATAGGGATATATTTGACATATTTGCCCTATAGAAATGTGCTAGAATAACTAGGGGGTTCTGTTAAGATACATGTTCTGAAGGATTTAAAGTCTGAAACTTAAATGTGTGTAATTATTGAGTCACATCAGTCCTGACATCATCCCAGTGATATGGCAGAAAGCCACAAATTTGATAAGGAACACATCTGGACATTCTGTGAAAATCTGGGCAGTGAGAGGTATGAATGTTATATATATGGTCCAAACACAGTACATGACAGTGCATCTACAGTGCAAAGTATTGTGAAATCCCATTCCGGACATTCTGTACTAAAGAAGTGTAAATGATCTATAATGGTACATGGACTGCCATGTAAAATAAATACTCGATAAGTGTGTGCATTGAAAGGTACACACAGATGAATTGTATGAATGAACACAGAGAAAGAGGTTAGGTAAAACAACCTAATGTACAGCAGATGAGGGCATGTCAAAGGAAGACAGTTGTAGCTGCAATGCCAATCACATATATGATACAGTAGGGACTGCACAGGTGACATAACAATGAGGAGGATGTTTGTGTAAGATAATCATCCTTACATGAATAATGCAGAGGACATCTATCAGGGATGTGACCTACAACTGGGGTGGGTACATATTGTGAAGCTGTGCAAACTCATTTGCCTGAATATGCGTGTAATCTCAGCAGAGGTCTCCAGCAAGAGGGACACAGGTAAAGGCTCATGGACAACATTAAATGAAGCAACCACAATCATGGACAATATCAGAATAATACCACCAGTAATCTCATGCTTCTGACATAACATGGGATTTAGAGCGATCAGTGATGATTCTGCACAAACACACGTACAACTATTATGATACAACCACACTCCATGAGGGTAATCACACACACTGTCCTGGCACTGTAACATCTAATAGAGGTGTTAGGAGGGACACTGCTATACCTGTATGTGACATTATGATCAATGCAGACTAGTTGATTGGTGTGCATGGCATATAGATTTATATATCTATATATATGTAAGTGTATATATATAGACTGTGTGGAGGATGTATTTAAGTGTGTATTTAATAATGTCAGGAAGATGTATGTGATGAGTCATGTGATAGGCAATCTGTGATGTTGTCACAGCCCGTTGGTTCTGTGTGACAGGCCTGGATGTAGCTAAGACGGTGCATACTGGCCATCCTCAACTGGCATATGATTTGAACACAATCCCCCATGTGGGGATCATTGAGAACATCTCCCAGCTGGGGATTAAACCTCATGTCACTAGATATATCCATTTGGCTCACTGACATAACACATACTGTGAAAGTTGGTGAATCAACCTGTACCAGTAGAGCTTTAACCATTGGTGTATCCAAGGGATCTGTGCTTGGCCATTTACTGTTTGCAATCTATTTCTCGACAGTTCAGACTAAAGTATATGGCCTTTGGCTTACCACTTTTGCTGATTCTTGCATACTGGGAGCAATCATTGAGTCCACCTATGATGATGATGACATACTACAGGAGGGGCTAACACCAAAAATGATTGGTGACAAAGCCACACAGTCTGTAAATAAATGCAGAAATGTGTCTTTATTTTGTCCCTCTGAAAAGTGGAATTCCATGCTAATTACAGCATTGACAACAGTCCTGCTATACTAAAACCCACTGATGCAAGCACTGTGAACACATGTATATAGAAATCTGAACTTCAACCACCAAGTGCCCACACTGTTATTGAATGCCTATGTTGTGCACATCATAAGTCACGCCATCATATTCAGATCTTAGGACTGTATGACAGCACTGTACTTGAACCTCATTAGAACACTAGTCTGACTTGGAGTGTCTCAGGCAACACATTATAGCTGATGACATCAGCAGTATCTGTTGAGTAGAATATGGCAGTGTCCTACATGCTGGTGTAAAAGGCTCTCTGTAATGTCAAACAAGAACACAAACACACACACACACACACACACACACACACACACACACACACACACACACACACACACACACACACTCTCTCTTTATTGACTGCAGTGAAAATAGAACCCCTATCTATCTAAGTACACAGACTGCAGAACTCATTACTTTATGTAAGCAGCATGGGACAAGTCTGACTTTTAGAAGACTGCAAGTCAAATTACAGTTGATGACATCAGCAAGACATGTTGGAGAGAAGTTGTTGGGAGGCCTGCATAGGTTCAAAGCTTCATAGGTTCATAGCAGGTTACTAGCCTAATAGCCCTAGGGCATTTACAAGCTTAGCCATGTAAAAACACAAGTACTCTTATTGAGCATAGGTAGATGGTCATTGTTAGCAGAGAGGTTTTGTGATCAGCACCAACTGGCCCTGTCCATGAGGGACATAGGTGCCACACCAGGGGTGAATTGAAAATCACCCATCTAGTTGTCAAGGTTGAGCTTGAATAGGGGCATTGAGGAGCACTGCTTCACATGCAGTGGGAGCCTATTACAGAAGAATGGCAATTGCTGGGAGATTATATCTGTCTTCCCAGCATGTTCAGCATGTTTTGTTTATGTCACAGGCTAGGATGAGATCCCTGGATCAAGTTATTATTGTCCCATTTGATTTGAAGATGCCCAGCATATCCACTAGGGCAGGGTATGAGACTGCTCTGTAGGCTAGGCATAGGTCATCTTTCAGCAGCCTGCAAGATACTCAGTACAGGGACAGGTCTTTCAGTCTTTCCACTTTTGTCATGTTTTGCAGGCCCTGGATTCTCTCAGTCACAAACCTCTGTCTTTTCTCCATTTGCTGCAGGTGTCTGGTGAGGTACGAACATAAGGAAGCATTGTACTCAGTTAGTGCTCTGATAATGGTAGAGTACAGCAGAGCTATGACATCCCTGGATGTGATGGCCTTATTTATGAGGTGCATATTGTAGAATGTGTGTCTTACCACTATGGACACATGGTGATTGAAGTGTAGATTACTATCAGCATGTGTTCCCAAGTCTTGCAACACTGTGTTGGAGCTTAGAGGGGTGCTATGTATATCATAATTAGCAGAGTACTTCATTGCCAAAGGGGGCAATGAGCATTTTTTGTTTTAAAGTTCAGTCCGTGAATTTGGAACCAATCATTTATCTTTGTCAGGCCCTTCTGTAATATGTTAACATAGATGGGGGACTCCTTATGACTGTATCCAGTTGACAGTCACCTGCAAATTTGGAAAGCCACAGGCAATCTACCTTTGCCAGGACTTTAGAGAAATAGCTTCCAAACAGTTGAGGGCCCAGCACAGATCCTTGTGGTATTCCACTAGTAAGTGGTCTAGAGGTGGAGGTGCAGTCCCCAATGTTGACAGTGTGCATTCTCTTGATGAGCCAGTTGGCTATCCATCTAGTAATGTATGGGTTATTCCCCTGATGGGAGAGTTTCTCTATGATACCTGAATGGAGATGGTGTCAAAGGCCTAGGATAAAGCGAGATAGCTGTATGTCCTGCTATCCATCATCCAGGTCTTTGGGGTCATTATCAAAGAATTCCACAATGTTTAATAAGCAAGATCTACCCTTGACAAAACCAAAATGGGTCAGTTCAATTGTGCTGAAGGTCACCTATGTCCCTGTGGATAAGGTCAATGCTGATCCCTTCCCTATCCTTGCAGATAAGGCTTTTTAGGCTTATGGGTTAATAGTTCCAGTTCTGCATGTTATCAGATTGATGTGCATTGCATGCCACACAACATTCGATATTGATGTCTGTAGTATAGGTGATATATGTGTGGAAAAAGTACTGAGACAATAGGGTTGCAGTGCTTGGGGGAGGCAACACACAGCTGTATTGTAAATATTTGAAATATTGTTAGATAAGGCATCCATTTTGTTATGTTTCCACATGTAATTTGATATCATAGACAGGAAATAGACAGTAAACAACAGTAATAGGTTCATAGGTTCATAGGTTGGTACTAGACTATCGGCCCTAGGGCCTATACAAGCCTAGCCATAAAAATTCCCTGGCTATTTCTTCCCACAGTATTTACTTCCCTGGACCCCTGTCTAGCATGGCGACTGATGTGATCCCCGGGGTGAATTTCCTTTCTGCCATCCAATCATCTAGGTTCCTTTTGAAGAGGGCCAAAGAGGTGCTCTGCTTGACATGTATGGGCAGCTTATTCCAGAGTCTGGGGAGTCTCTGGGTCAGGAACCTATCCCTCCAGCATGTTTTGTTCATGGTGATGATAAGGTTTAGATCCCTGGAGCGTGTGTCTCTGAGTGATTGGAATTTCTTTAAGTGTAGCATGTCCAACAGCTCTGGGTTTGACATGGCCTTGTATGTTAAGCAGAGATCGCCTCTGAGTAGACGATATGCGACAGAGTATACGTAGAGTTTTTTTAGATGGTCAGCATAGGGCATCTGCTTTAGGCCTGTGATTCTTTTAGTGAGGTATTTCTGCAGCTTATCCAGTTGTTGCAGATGTCTTGAGAGGAACATACCAAACAGGACATTGTATTCTACAGTGGGTCTAATGAAGGATGATAATACATAACAATATTTCCTTTTCCATATTGTGGTGAGCAGTGGGTTTGCCTGATGGTTGGCAAAGGGTTTGTACATGCAAGATACACATTTTCAACACTTTCCATGTTTGTGCGTAGTTAAGTAGTCAGCAAATGCGAGCTGCATTTCAAAAAGTCAGACAGTTAGTACTGAGTCTATGAAGCACCCATGCTGCATAACTGACTCTGTGGCAGCAGGTATAAATGCACTGACACATTTCAATTTGAGCCCGGATGATACTGGGCTTGAATCCAAGTGTATCTAATACTTTTAATGACTTTTAAATAAACAGTGATAATGCAATGACATGAATTCTTTGTACTATATGTGTTGCTGTATGTTGGCATAGCACAACAGGGTTAAGCGGCATTGTATGGAGCTAACTGCAGCATTATACCACTGCTCAGCATCACTGGGGACTAGTGCACATTGTGAAACTCCATGCAAGCATAGAGGCCAAAACGTGAAGGTATATTTTGCTTTTTTGCTACTTATGTGCGTTGTGTGTGATTCTATTTTTGACCAGCTTATAGATGTTAAAATGGGGTAAATAGGAAAGTGTTGAAATGGGGAGTAAGCAGGGGAAGAACAAAGGTAAAGCAATACAGGAATGTACAGGAAGGAGATAGGAAAGAACCATAGCTATCCATTTCTTTAACAGTGTAAACTGAAAATATGTGGAAAATATTAACTAAATTTGGATTGTCACCTCCAAAAGGAGGGGTGACAGCAATGCAATCATGTTGCATAGCTAATTGGACCGAATTGAGTGTGTCAAGAAGACACGTGTGCAATGGAGAGCTATGTATGGGACTTTATTTTATTTATTTTTTTTTTTTTTTTTTTTTTTTTTGTGGGACAGGTGCCCATTTTGTTTAAATTTAGTAAGAGAGGATTCTTGGGTAATGGACATAGGTATGTCTGAGTCAGGTAAGCTGGGTAGGTGAGGAAGCAAAGGCAAACAAGCAAGAAAAATAAGACAAGAGACAGGGACAATGATGGATGCAAAAGTTTGGGAGAGACCATAATTGGGGTGAGAGAGGAGACAATACAGGCACATGTACATCAAGCTTGGAGACAGAGAGAATCAAGTCCTCACCCACTGGACTGTCATCACTGTCCCCTTACTTTGCTGATGGCTGGAATGCTTGATATCTCCTCCTCCTATGCACTATGAGGGAGAGAAGCTTTCCATCTGGTGTAGGCATACATCAATGGTGCAATGCACAACCCTACGTACCATCTCTAGCAACTCCCTGTGTGTGATGTAATCATCACCTCTGCCACTGCTCCCAGAAGGTACCACTGTGCCATCTTCCAGGGCAGTACTAACTGAGGGCACAGGTAGTACAGGGGCAGCAGAGGCAGTGCTTCCAGGTTGGCTCACAGACATGCCAGGCATCTTTGCTGGAGACGGTGGAGCAGGGCAGGCTGATCCACTGGGGCTGTCCTGCCTCATTGTGCTGTGTAGCATTTAGTGATATTTTCACATGGATGACATGGAAACATTTTGATGACACATAATAGAAAATAAAAAAGAGAGATAAGGGGTGGGGTGAGAGGACAAAGATATAAAATTAGTACCAGCATATATGACATGCAATGCATTAACATAATTATACAACTCTTTTGTCTGAAGTATTACATTTAAGTATATGTCCTAACAAATACACATTATGTTACAGACTGCTGACAGTAATCCTTGAAATGTGCATACATTGCACATATATGTGTTCAGTTACACAGATTACAGTTTACAACAGGGCATTTGTGCCACTGGTATAGAGATTTTAATTTAATGTAAACATTACTGTAGAAATAACAATATTGTATAGTTGGGAATTGTGGTATTTAAATCCACAACCTCTGACTGCAGTCTAATATTGGACTCTTACAATTGGTTTGTGCTACAGACTAATACATGCATACTTGCTTTCACAGATAGGATATGCGTGCTCAATTTGCTATAGCTCTATAAAAGACTAAAAAAACTATCTTTAACTTTTAATGCTACAATAACACTTCTCCTGCTACATACATATCACTTGATTTCCTCAGTCTCTGCAGTTGAACATCAGGAGCCTGTTGATTGAACTCAAGTTCAGTGGCAGCTGGGGAAAGAACAGAAAAGAGCAGAAGAACATTATGCATACCAGTCTTGCCTGTATTTAGCTTTCTAAGTCTTACAAGTACTCTCTTAATGTCATACTTACACAGCTGTGAGATGTCCACAGTCTCACATTCTTGCAAAGAATGGTGAGAGTTTCCTTTTTTCTCCTGTGTAGTTCATTAAAATGAGCCTACAGTGTGTGGGATACCAGTGACACTGGATACAGCCTGGGCCAAACTATTCCATGCCATAGACTTGTACTGGGAGCCAGAATATTCCCCCTACAGAAGCTTTTGGCTGTGGTGCTTTACTAGGAGTCCAATAAATATCATGGACTCCTGGGCATCCCACCTCTGTGCCCTAAAGTGTGCACCTTCCTCACTAATGCCAGCCATGTCTACCAGCCAAGCTAGAGCAATGGAAACTGATGCTTTCCCTCCAGTTCCAGTTATCATGTCTACTGGTACTGCGCAAACCTAAGCAATGATGCCAGCCACATTTGCATGATGGAAAGATTAAATAACTGACTGCAAACTAGGAGCCATAGTCAAGTCCCCAAATGATGTGAACATCCTACAGAAGGGCCTCACTGAGACAGATGCCTGGTGTCAGAGCCATGGCCTCAAGCTCAATGCCAAAAAGTGCAGTGTCATCCCCTTTGGTAAAAACTCTGTACCCATGAACTACCACATAGGTTGCAATCTACTTAACACCGAATGCGTGATAAGAGACCTTGGGACCCAGGTGGATAGTAATGTCTCCTTTGATAGTCACATCACCACAATAGTCAGGAAGTCCTTCTACGTGGCACACCTCATCATAAAAGGGTTCTCATCCAGGAAAAAAGAGGTCATTGTTCCCCTCTACTCGTCACTCATTAGACCCATTGTAGAGTACAATGCCCCTTTTGGAATATACCTCACAAGACATCTGTAGCAGCTGGAAAGGCCACAGAAGTACCTCACAAAGAGGATTACTGGCCTCAGACTAATGTCCTACACTGACCACTTCAAAAAACTCTAGCTTTACTCCGTAGCATATCGCCTACTCCGAGGTGATCTCTGCCTAATATATAAAGCTATGTCAAACCCAGAGCTGTTGGACATGCTACACCTAAAGAAATCCCAATCCCTCCGAGCTACATGCTCTAGGGACCTAAACCTTGTCACCACAATAAACAGGACATGCTGGAGGGATAGATTCTTGTCCCAGAGACTGTCTATACTCTGGAACAAGCTACCCATCTATGTCAAGCAAAGTTCTTCATTAGCACTCTTCAAGAAAAATCTTGATGAGTGGATGGGAAATAGGAAATACACCCCAGGGATCACTTCTGTGTCTCTGCTCGATAGTGGCACAGGAAAATAACTTTCTTGGGTGGCATAAGCCATGGAACCTTGCTGGCTAGGCTTACATAGGCCCTTGGGCCGATAGCCTAGTACCTATCTATGAACCTATGAACCTATGAAACTGGAAGGTTAATCTGATACTTGGCCTTAGTTTGAGGGGTATCTACTGATGTAGCCTGGAAATATATATTAGAAATTAGAAGGTAACTGTTAGATAAGTTAAGTTTACAGACATGCACTGGGGGCATAAATGTAATGAGCTGACATATTTTTTGTCTTTACACAATGAGAAAATTTTACTTTTACAGTGTGGGATTCAAACCTAGGCATAAGGAACAAAACATTTTCTTCCACAGCATTGATTTTCCATCTTTGCCACCAAAGAAGTGCTGCTCAGATATAGTCAGGAATCCTAAATAAATACATGTGACAGTTTGAGCTGTTACACAAGTATGTGTGTGACCTGACAAGGTTATTAGATATAGATCCAGTTGTTTATGTGTCTTAGTTAATTGTGAAGGCCATACAAGTCCAGATAGTAGAATTATACCTACAGAAATATAGTAGACAGTATACCATCAGTCATAAATCTGAAAACACAATAATGGTGTCTCATCCCTCATTCATATAATTCATACCAACTCCACTATCTTAAGTGTTATAAGTGAGAGGGAATATAATGGGAAGTTGAACAACAGTAAAAATATCTGGAATATCCTGTATTAGAACTCTACACTTACACCTGTTGCCTCAAGAAAGTTGAAATAACACTTGTCTATTTTTCAGTTCATTGCTATAAACTGTACTGTCACAACAGTAAAAATAGGTTGCACACACTTTACTAGAACCAAGGACCATCTGTACTCAAGCCCTACAGTTACACCTGCTGCCACAGGACTAGTTACATGAAATTTCCTAATTTCCTAATCATTCTTAAGGTTTCTGTGTTAACCGCTACTCATTGCCACTTAACGGGATTGCCTAGTGCCCATCAGAATTAATTGAATGTATCCAGTTTCAATTATTGGTTGTCTGAGTCCTGTCTGCAAGTGGTCAATGGCTGCAGCTGCTAGAGAACCCTGCTAACCACCGTGCAATACCGTGCAAATTCATTAAGTGCATTTGAGCGATGAAATACAGAAATTGCAACAATGTTTTGCTTTTTACCTTTGCCCTTTTACACATGTCTTGTTTGCAGCTGTTCTGCAGGTGTTCTGTATGCTTCCTGAGTGGCCCAGATGTCCAGTTTGCACACTGCCACACTTCATGCAAACGAGATAAGCACAGCCAAACCTGCCATTCATTTTTCCAGTGTTTGCACTAAGATGTGCATCACACAAGCACTGGCACCACAAAAAAAGAAAGAAAATAAAAAAGAAGAAAAAAGGGACAAGCTGTTGAAATGAGGAAAGCAATCTATGACATACATACTATAAAATGCTAGTACACATAAGATATTTCTACATAGGTCTGGATTTGAACTCTCACTGCAATGAACCTTCAGAATACAGAAAGGGTGCCTTATACTCTTTGCCACACAAACAGCTTTGTAGCAAGGAACTGAAATCAGTTGGCATACAACCATCTGCAGCATATCTACAGTAATATGAAACCATACAACTGTTATTTGTACATTGATTATTTTTGGATGTAGTTCCCATTTTGAGAAGTATTTTTTCTTAAGTGAACAGTGTAATATTTAGCTGGGCATGTGTATAGTTTATAATGCATAGTACAATGTAACAGTGCAATGATAGTTTTAGGTTGTTCTTAGATAATTTGTTTGTTTCATTATTGTTTCATTATTGTATTGTGTGTGTTTTGTTGTCATTATTTTCTATTTTCTTTATTTTTCTTTTACTGCACCTTGGATTGTCGTGAAAAGTAATTTTGTTGTATTTTACAATGACAGAAAAGTGCTTGCTTGCTTGCTAGTGCATTAAGTGATCACACAACCAGTTATAACTAATGCTTGCAAATATACAGCTCTGTCTTACCTTGCTGTGTTTGTTGGCTATTCTTCTGAGACATGCAGTCTGTAAGCCATTTTATATTGTTGTCCTTAAAACATGTGAGGTTATTAAATAAATGGAAATAATATCATATACAGTTACCAACAAATGAAGGAGAGGTTGGATATTAATGAACAGAACCTGTGAATTGTGTGCTGCTTACTTACATTTCCAATATTGACAAAATTACATCTAACACTTTATAAATCTAACTTGACACACCCAATGGATGTAGGGCAGAATGCAGTACTGTTGTGTTTTCCTTCACCCAACTAGTAATTATTCACAGTTGCAATCCATTAAAAACAAACACTGAATGAGTGCCTCACTATGTTTACATCTGATACATAGAGCCATGTATTTGGGATTCAGCAGTTCTAATGCGTTCACACCTAGTTTGCATCTTCACAGTGTTGACAGACCTGAAGCTACACCATAAAAAGGCAACTGTAGCTAGGGAAACCGAAGGTGAGGAGACTTACGATTATAGGATCATAAGAATTACTAGGCTCCTTAAAAAACACAAAAGAAACAAGTGGAGTCACTGAGAATTCCTTTATAGAAACTTTAATCCGCAGGTTAACTGCTTTCGGCCAAGAACTTAGGCCTTCATCAGAACAAACAAAAAAGCTTTTCTCCATTATTATATATCCAATGAAAAATAGAATAACCAATAAACTACTAAAATCAATTAGTATTAAGCACTTTGAAATCAAGTTCAGAAAAAAACCTTAGAGGACAAGTTGAAAACTTTAAAAAACATAGGCATTACCTGGCCATCACTGGTGCCTGCTGCCCATACCCCTCCTGTCCCTCTTGTTTTTAGAAGAAATGAACAAGAGTACACTCATTTTTACAGGGTGCAATAGTTTCCAAAAAATATGTTTTTTGGATTTGGAGGTTTTCAAAGAAAATGAGACAGCTAGTTCAGGTTCTGTCATTAGTTACAAAAATGTAGCAAACACCCGTTTGTTGCATTATTCTAGTATGCACCCGACTTATGTTAAGCATAACATCATTAAGGGTCAGGTGGTCAGGATCAATAAGCTTACGAGTGATGTTACTAAGTTAGATAGCCTTGTTAATGAATTACATTACAGGTTCAAAAACAGGGGGTATCCATCAGTAGTAGTCAATAGGAATTTGGACACAGAAGGAGTATTGGAACATGAGAAAGAGAAGGTTTTGGATACTAGGGATTGGGTTACATCCATACTTTTGATTTTACTACAGACAGCAAGGCCATTAAGAATATAGTACAAAACAATTGGAGGATTTTAGAAATTAACAAGGACATCATTCAAGTAGGGGGGATGGGCCCTCTTCTATCGATAAAAGGGCAAAGAATTTCAAATATTTGCACGAAAATGGGCATCACCAGAAAGTAATAGGACAGGGAGGTACTTTTAAGTGCCAGAATTGTAATTACTGTAAATATATTTCAGAAGGGTCACAATTTGAAGTTAGCACAGTTAATAAAACTTGGCAGGTGCCAGGGGTTATCACTTGTGCATCTAATTTTGTGGTTTATTTGGCTAAATGATCAGTGTGTCCTTCATTTTATGTCGGAAAGACAAATAGACAATTAAAATAGAATTTATGAGCATTATTATGCTATGAATAGGAAGAACTTAGATAATGCTTTATATGAGCATACTTTAGTATGCACAGAAAACCAAATTTCATTTTACAGTTATTGACCTTGTTTCCAGTGATTTCAATGGAGATAGAGAAGAAGAACTTGATTACAGAGAGTTAAGGTGGCATATTTTTGTTAAATGCTTGTAAGACACCAGGTCTTAATAATGGTGTTTACTATAAAGCTGTTTTAAGGAAAAAAAACTGTTAATGACAAATGTGAATAATTTTTATTGATTTTTATTTTTATTTGTTTACAGGTATTTTTTTTATTAATAGGTAGGGTATAATCAGTTTGCTTTTAGAAGTGTTAATTGAGTTTAGTAGTTGATTGGTTATGCTATTTTTCATTGGCTATATAATAATGGAGAAAAGCTTTTTAGTTTGTTTTGATGAAGGCCTAAGTTCTTGCCTGAAAGCACTTAACCTGTGGATTAAAGTTTCTATAAAGGAATTCACAGTGATTCCACTTGTTTATTTTGTGTTTTTTAAGGAGTTGCATTTTGTTACACAATTTGAGACTTTGGCAGTTTTGTTGTAGTAAATTACTAGGCTATTAACCCAAAGGTCATTTTAAGCATAGCCATGTCATTCCAAATGTAATACCACTGAAATGCTAGTAAATACCCAAGATTGCATTTAGTGATGACTGCCTATGTTCAGGAGGGTTGTGGGCTCTATCCTCAGTAAGAATTTACAGTGCCCCATCCACTCATCCAGGTTCCTCTAGAACAGTGTCATGGAAGTGCTCTGAATTGGTAGCCTGTTCAAAAGACACAGCAGTCACTGGGAGATAAATTCTGTCCCTCCAGCATGTCCTATTTAAGTCACAGACCATATTTAAGTCCCTGGAATGGGTAGCCTTAGTCCCATTTGATTTACAAATATGCAGCAAGTTCATTAGGTTTGGACCTTAGATTGTTCTGTAGGTCAGGCATAAGTCTCCCCTAAGAAGGCTAGATGATACAGAGTATAGTGACAGGGACTTTAGTTGATCTGTGTAAGGCATATGCTGGAGCCCCTTGATCTTCTTTGTTAGAAACCTCTGAGGTCTCTTTAATTGCTGCAGGTGCTTAGTACAGTACATGCCAAACAGAGTGTTATACTCAATTATTGGCCAGATAAGTGCTGAGTATAGGAGGTTATAACTTCTCTTGCTGTCAAAGCTATGCCTTTACTAATTGAGTGTGCTATGTAGAAAGCTTTTCATACTACAGTAGACACATGGTGGTCAAAGCTAAGATAACAATCAACTTGTGATCCCAGTTCCCCTACCACTTCATAAGTACTTAGGGTATCGTTTAATCCACGGCCAAGCCAGGAGTCCACAGCAAACTGTTTTATTGTCTCAATCACTATGGCTGAAAGCCTTCAAGGAGTAAAACATTAAAGAAACAACCTGCCTTAAATATTCTCCCCCATTAAATCATTTAAACTTAATTACATACAATTAAATGAAAAACCTCCAATTACACTCAAGGTTTAATCCATTTGGAGTCAGCATATCAAATTTCAATATTTTCACAAATTCTTTATGCAATAATTTATTCTTGATAAGGACACTGTCATACTGACCAATATAATTTTTTTTCTAAAATAGTACCCTGTAACCCCCGCAGCTTCCCTAGTATGGAAGGTATTAAAATGCTCAGCTGTAGGGCTTTTTTGCCTTGAATAATGTCCCCACATGTTCTAAAAGTCTAACTTTAAATGTTCTTTTGCTTTCTCCTACATAAAACTTGTTTCAGGGACACCTTAATGCATATATACTACCCTTTGTTTCACATCCATATTTTGCTTGTACTGAAAACTTTTTATCTTTAATCCTGGGAAAACGTCTTACTACATATTTACATCCAGGGCAACCCCCACAGTGTATAGTTCCCATTTGTGCCATTTCCAGTGTGGCTCTAACTTAGGGTATTGTTGTTGATGTGATAGTTGGAAGGGAAATTGTGCTGAAGGGAATGATGATGCATTTCTTTGTATTCAGCTTGAGACCTTGACTAATACACCAGTTGCTGGTGTGAGTGAGACCCTCCTGGACTATATTGATATCATTTGGGGATACAATGTTTGCATCTAGTTTGCAGTCATCTGCAAACTTGGTAAGCCACAATCCCTTAGTTTTAACCTAACTTCTGAGAAGTATATGCCAAACAGTAGTGGGCCCAGCACTGACCCCTGTGGCACCCACTGGTAACAGGTCTGGTAGTTGAAGTGAAGTTATCCACTTTGAAAGTGTGTGTCCATTTTGTTAGCCAGTTGGCAACCCATCTTACAATGAAGGAGTTTACATTCAGTTTGCTAAGTTTATCAGTAATACCTAAATGTGGGATTGTCTTTAAAGCCTTCGCCAGGTCGGGATGTGCTGTCTTCACAGATTTGCTCTCATCAATGGCCTTGGTCATCTGCCCTTCATGAACCCAAATTGGGCAGAATACAGGGTTTGGAGGTCACCTACGTCTTTATTTATGACATCCATAGTGATATGTTCCATGGCTTTACAGATGAGGCTTGTCAGGCGTACAGGCTTGTAATTTTGTGGGTCTGTTGCTAGGCCACCTTTGTGGAGGGGAATAACTGTTCCTGTTCTCCATTCCTCAGCAACAAAGCCTGTGGTTAGGCTATGATTGAAAAGGGTGCTTAGTGGTGATGTTAGTTCATGTTTTAGCCTGTTCAGACGACAGCCTAAGATGTCATCTGGTCCCATAGAAGCTGTGTTTTTTGCCTTGTACACATCCTTGAGGACCTGCTCTTCAGATATGTAGGGTAGGGAGGAGTTTGGAAGAAGTTTTTTTGTAAGTTAGGAGGGGATAAGGGAGTGAAATTTTCACCTAACCTATTCAATAGCAGGTTTTCTATCTCTGTGGGGTCAGTGTGTGTGATACCATTGGCCACCAGTTCTGTACATGCTTGGGTCCTACCTTTTAGGTTACATACATCTCTGTAAAAAGCATTATGGTTATCCTTGGTTATACTTGCTAAGTTTCTCTCAAAGGAGACCTTGAAGGATTTGACAAGTTGCGTTATTTTCCTTGTTGAGGCTGAGGAGGGTGCTTTTCAATTGTTGGGGCCTTGCCTTTGTTTTCTTGGACAGCAGTCTTTTGGGTTTATTGTAAGGTTCGCTGATGCTGGATGTCCCCCATAGCTTTTACACTTGTTTGTTTGGAGAATATTACTTTGGGATATATCTGCACAGAGGATTACAGGACTTGAGAAGGTATGCTTGCATTTTGTCAGCTACATACTGCATATGCAGGAATATAATTAAGAAAAATCTATATAATAATTTAATATATATATTTTTTGATCAGCAAAGCCTTTTATACTTTTATCTGTATGCATTAGTTAGAAGTGTACTGATGGCATGGGCATGTTTGTCAGAGCATTTCACAGGTACACATGATTGTCAATACCTTAAAATGGAATTCTCTGTGTTAAATCTGTAGAAATGTTTCAGGGATAGTTCATCTGATTGTACTTTTAGCATTTCAAAGATGGTTTGTTAGCAAAATGCGTCATTTGCCAGATCTTTTTTTGTGGAGGAGGGGTGCAAAGCTGCATTTCTGTTATGGCACAAACAAGGATATGTTGCCATTGTTACTCTCCTTTTTTCATCCAGCCTGTTGTTCACATTTAATATCTCTAGACTGTTTTATGTTTCTCCAGTGGGTAATACTCAAATGCTACCTTTTTGGAGTTATGTGATACTTAAGTGTATTATCCTTCTGTTGTCTTTTAGGAGACCCAGGATTATGCCACCCCGGTGCCTCAATCCTCAAAAACCACCCTTCACTGACCCCGAGAATCAGGTCATTGTTGACACTTTTAGGCAACATGGTACCTTCCTGCTTGAGAGGGGACATGGTGATATGTCAGTCAGAATGCAGATTTAGCAGCAGATTGTCACAGATGTTAATGCAGTGGGTGGCCACAGCAGGACACATGACCAGGTGCACCATAAGGCCACTAACATGGCCTTATCTGCACGGAGGAGAGCGGCTGCATTGGACAGTGATTGGATGGGTACTGGGGGGCCTGCTACACAACCACTACTAATAGCAAATGAAGAGTTCTTGACCACTGTTGGGGATCCAGACAGCTCCCCCGAAAGTGTGAAACAGCATGCCCTTGACATTGGTTCTACTGTTTCAAGGACAGCAAGCATGTCCCAGGAAGAGCTTTTAGATAGGCTTATGTATCTCAATAGTTGAATACTGTTTTATAGTAAAACAGTTTAAATCAATACATTACTTCTGTTTCACAAGAATTTTTTTTTTGAGTGGTGGGTATTGAGGATTGCTACAGTTAACAACACATTCTGATTGATTAGCTTAGGTTGGAGTTGTCAGCCAAGTTTTTGTTGAACGTATAGTTAATGGACATGTAAAGGGGTAAAATTATTACCCCTGTGTTACTGTTAATTGTGATGATGTTTTCCTTACCTTTTGCTTAACTTCTACCAGGACCATCTGGCGTACAGAGGATACTCTCATCTGCACATGGTAAGCCAAACATTTTTATGTCAATACTGCTGAGCAATTCAAAGAAATATTTTAGTGTGTGATGTTGATGTCAGGACTGTTGTGTGTATTACTGTACTGTCTAATAGTGGCAGCAATGTTATTTTGTTAGCATATATTGGCGCATAGTAGTTTAGGTATTAATTTTTCCTGTGTTTGTTGCTTATTATCACAGGTGATCCTGACAGTGAACATGTGGGACTCTACCACCTGATGCCAGAGTATCAGCAGACTCTGATGATGATGGTGGCCAAACAGATGCACAGTCAGGGGGTGCAGAGGTTCAGTCTGACACCAAGGTTTACTTACAGCTATCCCTAAAATTCCATCGGACACAGCCAGTAAGCCTACGTCTACCCATTTCAGTGCGTCCACAGATATTGGACAGGTAGAGGGTGAGACAATTGATCAGGGAAGTGTGGTCACTGCTGCTTCAGTACCTGTTGACTCTGGCCATAGTCAAAGTGTTGGTGAGGTGTCACGCAGGAGGGTTGTTAGGGGTGCTTGGAGGAGACCTGTTGTCCATCCTCCACCTGATCCAAGTGTCTCTTCCCATGCCACTCAGTGTATGTTTAGGGCCATAATGGAGGCACAGGCACTTTCCTTTAGGTTGTCCAGAGAAAAGCTTAGGGTTGTAGATGTGGCACAGGCTGACATGCTTGACTACCTTCACCATATTGCTGATTCAATGGATCGGATGAATGATACATTGAAACGAGTGATGTCTCTTAAGGAACGTCTGCTGGGAGGGGGATGGCATCCTCGTGGGTGGAGGTCAGCCACATCATCTGCTATTAGCCCACATGGCCATGCTTGTTCACACTCCCATAGTGCCAGTACTTCCACTGCTCCATCAGTAGGTGAGCTGTCCACACCCAGACATGGCAGGCTATGGGTCGTGGTCCTGGCCATACTCATGAGGGGAGCTCATCCAGCAGACATCAGTCACATTCAGGTATCAGCAGTGCATCTGTCCATGGGTATGGACATGCCAGTGCAACTCCTGGCAGAGCCAGTTCTTGTGGTTGGGGGTGACAACAATGAACTGCCAGTTACCATTCATAGCTCACAACTGTCTGACATACCAAGACGTAGAGCTAGCACAGAGCTTGGCTGTGTTCATTCAGATACTCGCACACCAATTTCAGCTGGAGGACCCCTACAGACACACACACAAACACACACACAGACACACACATACACACACACACACACACACACACACACACACACACACACACACACACACACACACACACACACACACACACACACACACACACACACACACACACACACACACACAACAGTTACATGGTTCAGCCATGCAGCTTAAAACTCATTTTGTCTCACTGGCCATTTGTTGTTTTATCTAAATGTCTGCCTGCTTCACTTTCTTACTCACACACACTCACCGGTCGTTTGTGTCAGCCTAGGCATCCTGCCCCCCCCCCCCCTCCAAAACCCTGTGCAAATGCTGATAACTGTGCCATAGCCCTGTTTTGTATCTTTTGCATTCAGGGATACATGAGCTTTGTGTCTGTTACTGCTTAGTATATCTGCATCTGTGATGTTAAACTGGTAATTGTACCTATGCCTTACATCGGTCTTAGAGTCAGACAGTTGATAGCATCAGCATTTTCAAACTCTATTGTGAATGATCTTGTGAAGGTTGTGAAGTCTAAATCTGCAATGTGAATCATTACTTTCTAAATTCTCTCTTTAATGATTTTCCAGTACAAACATATGTTGCTAAACTGAGGACATGTATTAACCATCACTACTTTTGAGAGGCCATCTACTTAATAATGGCCACGTATAAATCAAATAACTCTCTGCTGTCACATGTTGAGGTCATTTCAGCACAAATCTCTCACCTTTTACTTGCTTACATTACCAAGTAACAACATGCAAGGATATGCCAGTCATTCATATTATTACACAATACACTCCTGTTTAAACACTTACCTTGTATATCCAGCAGTTGCAACAGTTTTAGTTCAGGATTGACTCTGTCTGATGCAAGCAGTACAGAACCAATATATGGAGAGATAAAGGTTGTGAGAGTTGCCTGGCATCAGTCTTACTATATGTATGTGCATAGGAGGAAGGTTGTAGGACCTTAGGTGGTGAGTGAATGTGCTATGCGTTGTCTCTTAGCCAATGCAAGGGCATATCGAACATGCCTACATCAAACTACACCCACAGCAGCTGCTGGTTCCCCCTCTGACTCCTCATCTGCCTGTAGCTGTGATGACCTTGGCATTGGTGGTGGGATGTGTGCTTCTTCCCCTTGTTGATCCTGCTGAAGCTGTTTTCTCAGGATGATGTTGTGTAGCATGGCACATACTGTGAATTCGGTACATGTCCATGGATTCTACTGTAGGGTTCCCCTAGATGTATCTAGGCACCTGAACCATGACTTCAGCAGCCCAAACACATGCTCTGTGATATATCTGGTTTGAACATGTGCCTCATTATGGTATTCTTCAGCATGTGTGTGTGTGCATTTCTGATGGGTGTCATCAGCTACAATTCCAGTGCATAACCTACATCTCCCAGTAAATGACCCTGTGGGATATCCCCCTAGAGAACATCTGATACAGTTGGGAGGTGTGCAGGTATGTGAGTTGTAGTAAGTGCTAGGGTTGCCAGCACACACATTCAAGATGTTTGCCTTGGCATTACACACAACTTTGCAGTTAACAGAGTGAAAGCCCTTTCTATTAATGTAGAGCCTTCCGTGTTCCCCGGGTGGTGCCTTAAGTTCTACATGTGTGCAATCCATGGTGCCCAGTATTTCAGGGTAGTGTGCTACAGGGTGGAACTTCTGCATATTTCTGACTCCATCCTCAGGAGTACAGGGAAAATATATGTGGTCACTGACATGTTGGAGCATAGCATTCAGGATTTGATGGGGGATCCTGAATGCTGATGCCTGTGATGCCCCCAACATGTCCCCTGTTGGTCTCTGAAAGGTACCTGTAGGTAAGATTCTAAGTGCTACACATACCTTTGTCTCCACTGGGATGGATTCCCCTCAGTTTGCCCTGAGTCTGAGTTGAGGACAACAGAGGTTGCAGAGTTCCTGTAGTGTGTCTATCCACCCTGTAGTGCTCTACAATTTTCATATCATGTAGGTTATAAGATAACCAGGGTCTGAAAACTCTTCTCCTTCTTGGCTGTGGCCTATTAGCAGCAGCAGCAGCATAGACTTCAGCCTGTTGCACATACACATAAATTAAAGCAACAGCAGCCCCTAACATTATTTCTATGTAGACTCCTTTCTGTGGCTGTATTCCAATAGGGTTTGAAAGTCGCAGGAAAAATCAGCAGTGAGTCTACACAGTTGCTTTATAGCTTGCTGAATACCTCCTCCATCCTGGATTGGTTGCTTAACATACAGTTCAGCTGCTTATTCTGTAATCTGCATACAACAGTGGTTATTTTGTTTGTGCAGCTGTGCGTGGCTCTACACAGTGAATCCAAAACAGTGTGCTACCATGTGTGCATCGTGGTGCAAATGGACAGTGTAGGCTTTACTGAATCTGGCTGTCAAACTAACATGTGAGTAAAGGGTCATCCTTCCCCAAATAACTAAATTAAGAATTTCAGCATGGATAGTTAGACAGAAAGATTTTATTTAAAATTATTTATATCAACTGAATGTACAGACTTATAAGATTTTTCTCGTCAAGGTTATAAGGCAACTGCCACTAAACATCAAACAGGTTGATCCCCCAGAAAAATAAATTAATAAAAATAAAATAAAATGATGTTATGGCATTTTATATTACAACTTCATCTTAACTGTTTTTGCAGGGTTCCAGGATAATATTTATTTTACTGTTTTAATAACATCTTATCCCACCACCATTTTATAACTCTTTTTTTTCTATGAAAGTTTTCAAAGCTCTGTAATATTCAGCATAATAAATAATGTGTATCAGCATGTTTAAAAGTATGTACATCTAGACCGTGTCTATATAATTCTGATAAAGTCCTTTCAGTTACAAGGATGAAAATGCTCAATATTTTAAACACATTTTTGCAAGTGTTTTCTGGAGTTTCTGAGTAAGTGCCTCTGTGGTGGATACATGTCTGTTTGTATGTATGTATATACATATATATATATATATATATATATATATATATATATATATATATATATATATATATATATATATATATATATATATATATATATATATATATATATATATGTATATGTATATATGTGTATGGGACCCTATCAGCTGATCGAATTTTTGAAAACTAAAAATTCACATGGTTGAGACCATATGAACGAGTTTTTGAAAACCTGAAGCTTTCGAATGGAGATCACAGTACAGTGAGGATTGGAAAATGTAGCCTTTTCTCCTCTGTAGTGCAATCTTTGAGTTAGTATATATAATTTTCAGGGGATGAGGGGTGAGCCACCCATGTGGGAGTACAGGGAGGTTTTCCCCCTGCAAAAATATAAAAAAGGTAGATTTTTATGTTTTTTTTAACTCTGCATTTTTGGAAACTCGATCATATAGTCCATATGAATTTCGAGTTTCTGAAAACTCAATCTTCTGACATAAACCCATATATGTATGTATGTATGTATAGATATATATATATATATATATATATATATATATATATATAAATATATATATATAGATGTACATACACACACACACACACACACACACACACACACACACACACAGATATAGCTATAGATATAAAGGTGGTGCAGAAAAATCACATATGCAGAAACATCAAAAAGACCCTGGTAAACCAGAATCTTTATTATGTAGTACCTTATACCTCCTTTGAATGAGGTCCATGGGAAATATATAATGTTTATAAACATGTATAAAGGTTTAGTTGCAATTAGATCATTATTTATCAGATTGTTATTCCCCCTAGCCTAGGTCATATGATTAAGGGTTCAAAAGATTAGAATTTTGGTGATTAAATAGTGCACACATTAGTCGATGGGACAGAATGAATGATGTAGAATCGGATGGGCAGCTGATGCTCAGTTGAAGGCATGGGGAGTGGGTAGAGAATTTGTACACATGAAGGATAATTATCATTTGAAGTTTACAATGTCCTCATATTATGTCCTCAATTATTATCTACTGTAGACAATAAGTTTTCAAGTATTAAAAATGTCCATAATTATTGTCTGTGGTCATATCCTGTACAAAAATACTATAGTACACTGAAGGTCAATAAATCTGACTTTGTGTAAAGTTAGTGCAGCATTCCTTCAAATCCTACTCAAACATATCCAGTTGGGTCTATATTATAACATCGAAATCTACAAAGATTGAATGTTATAATATCGAACCCTAAACACCGAAATCCCCAAACATCGAACAGTCAGAATAGCGATTTTTTTCCCAGGGAAAAAAAATCGCTATTCCGAGAAACATACACACAACACAAACACACACAAAAAACAGCAATCCACACACATACACTTAAAATCCTACACCTAAACTAAACTTTACATACACTACTAGCTATCCACTTACCTTAACCCGACCCTAACCCTAAGGTCCGTCACTATCGCACACTCACCTCACCCGCGCCCAAACCCTAACTCACCTAACCCGCCCCCTCACCCTAATCTACACACATCCGCACACTTACCTGACCTGCTCCCTAACCCTAACTCATCTAATCCTCCCCCTAACCCTAACCTACACACAATCACACACTTACCTGAACCCAACCCATAACGCTCCAGCATATTGAACACTGAAAACAGCGAAGCCTGCACCTTTGCTGTTTTCAGTGTTCAACAAAACTGGTTCAATATTATAACATTCGAACTTTATAAAATTCAATGTTATAATATAGACCCATCCAGTTTGCACTGATTTGACTAAGAAAGGTGTAGTACCATGGCCTTCCATCATTTTACAAATGCCTGTTTAACTTTGGTAGCCCATCTTGTCATAAAAATGTGTTGTATCGCACCCATATATCTGTGTGCTCATCAGAATGATGTAAGAATTTCAAACGAGACAAGTTGTTACATTTGTTAACAACTGTCTGCTGTTCAAAGTAGTGAAGAGTTTCAAAGTGCAAATAAATTCACTTCTTGCATTTTAACTCGTGGTATGATTATGTACCTTTCAGATGTGTTTTACTTCCTTCCATTGGCAACATGTCTCTATCAGTTGGGCTATGAGTTAAATAGTTGATTAAAAGATGGCTGTGTGTTCATTGCTTAAAAAAATCACTATTTAATGAAATGTTAAAGCTGTGTATGGTATGTCATAACATTACCAGTGATACCCTGACAATTGTTATCTTTCCCTTTCAATGGCATAGGTGTTTCCCTTGTTATCATGTAAAATCTTGTACTGGTATGTCTCATTAACAGTACACCTTGCTCAGTACAGGTTTGCTTTAACTCACTCAGATGTACAGCTCTTTTCTCTTCCCTTGAACAACTATAAAGATATTAGGAAATGTCACTTTACATAATGAATTTTACTTTTGAATAATTGGATGTAAATTGTTTCTGGATAGCAATGTCTGTCCATTTGCTGGTTTTCATTTGTCTGCAAACATATAGCCCTTATGGTAAAGTTTTGTTAGCAGTGACCTCAAAAACTATTAACAGGTGGTAACTGTTTTGTGTGTTTAACAGAGTCATGATTATGACAGACTCATATAAGTGCATTGTGTATTCATTATCTTAAGCTTTCCTCATACATAGATTGCAAAACACCTGGCATAGGTGGGGGACTCCTGGTGCCAAGCAGAGCTCCTTCATTTTATTTTATTTTATTTTATTTGACATCTGTTGACCGGGTTAGTCTGACTGGGCAGATGCCCTTTTTCAGCGGAGACCTGAGGAGAAAAGCTCCAGAGATACATACATGATATAAAATGACAAAGAGAAATTTAGCATTATTATTGTCACATACAATTAAATACACAGAACACAATTGCTTTGATGCTTCATACTTACATATGACATATTTATGCTTACATATTTACATATGACATATTTATGCTTCATATTTACATATGACATATTTATGCTTACATATTTACATATGACATATTTATGTTTACATATTTACATATGACATATTTACATAATATAATGTGGACAAAAGACATTACGTAGTAAAGGAATTGCATACAATTAATTCCCATGCATAATCACAATACAATTGTTTTGAAGCTTACAATATATATATGGTATGAGGTAGGTTTGGGATAAAATATAACATCACTTCAGGGCATTTGAATGCAATGTCTTCAGCGGCTGCAGAATCACCTCACCTGAACTATGTGCTTGCAAAACATGTTTGTCATTCCTTTCTCTCTTTCCTTTTCTTTTTGAAGGATAGGTCAGAGAAAAAGTACATTCTAGAAATGTCTATGGTGCTAAGGCCTCAAATCTTTTCCACTCCAGGTATTCAAACAAGGAACAAAGCCTTTTCCTTAAAACGTGAGGGAGTTGTAAGGCCTGTGTATATATCCAGTGCCTGCTTGTGTGATCTGCTGCAAGGCAGAATACACAGCAACTGTGGTAATCCTTACAGAGCATTCGTCCACCACAGCCACAGCCACATCTCCCTTTATCATGTATAAGTTTCCAGAATAGCAAAACAATACTGGATTAACTGTACCAAACTACATTAACAAAGAAAAAGGAAATGCTCACCAATAGGGATCTTGTCTGCTCCCAAGGTCTGAAGCCATAATTCCATATTAAGGGTGGAAGAACTAAATGCAACATGCACAATGAAGCTAGTGTATTTATTCATGAACTATGGTGATAAAGTTCAAAAATGGCATAGATGAACACCCTGCTTATACCGCTCATATGTCCCAGATGTTGGGCATGTGCCACAGAAAAGGGAGGGAGCATTCTAATAGTTGGACCAGATGTACGCAACCACCTTATGGCCAAGTCCCAGTTATAAGGACTGCTGTAACAGGGATCTAAATGAAGAACATCTGAAGTAACTGTGTGCTGTTATGTACATCAGTAACTTGTCCACTCTTGTTGAGATTAGTATTGGGTGATGTACTTTCTCAAGACAGTAGTTTGGGTAATCTGTAATGCTATTGCTTTTTGCCTTGTCACTTTTAAAATAGTGACTCAGCCTCCATAATAGGCAGTAATCTGATAGGTGACATTGCTATAGATCAAGTTAGTTTACTGAAAGCTTGAGCAGTGTCTTAAAGGTTCTTACTCCTCACAATAACTATTGGTGTTAAAATGGTTATTGCGAGCCAGGACCTGATCAGTCAAGCTTTCTTTACCCAGTACTATATACAATCTTCCTAGATTCACCCAGTTTATGGACATTTGGCAGCTTGTAAAAAATCCCATGACCAGTTTTCACTAAAATAAGTTGAATCAGTATCACTGGCACATGAATAGGCAATGATCCTATAAAGCGTATAACTTACCTATGTAGTGTGGATGACCCTTTAGAGATTATCAGATGTTAATACATTCAAACTCATTGTTACAAGAAGTATCAAAAACTTTCATCTTTTATTCGTTGACAATGTTTCAGCTTGATTTCAAACACTGCATTACATCTTCTTTAAAAGATGAGAGGATAGAGATGTAGCATGTATCCCATGTGTCTGTTGTTATCTAGATGATTTGTTTTTCTTTTCTTCTTTTTTTTCTTTTCTTTGTTTGTCTTTTTTCTTCCTGTCATTTTGTATGCACCCATACATACCCACAATGAGGAGAAAAGTCGTTATCTGAACTATTGGCATCAATGCTATGAGACTCTGTACTAATTTGATTCAGTTTGAAATGTGTTTTTACACACTGAAAATCCAGTGGCACCTTCTGTTAATGTTTCTATCCAAAATGTCATTTTAAGATGTTATTCTGCATAAAATATTTATTTTCCTACAGAAAGTGTTGCATGTATGAAAGTCTAAATATCCTTTTTGAATCAACACTAAGATGGCATATAGTGTAAAATGTTCTTTTTTTTCTTTAGCATCTTTTTCTTGTGAGGGGCTGCATCGAGCAGTTTATTCATAGACTTGAAATTACCTGAAGAAGATTGTTTAAAAAAACAATTATTTTTGATACAGAAGCAAATATGCTGACTTTTTTTGTAAAAAGTACAAGGAACCAATCGATGTTTTGTGACATATTGCTCTCTTAAATACATCAAGGTATCTGATTCTGGATGACAAGACACATGGTTAATAAAAAGTGCTTAAACAGCATTTAGCAGAATCAAAAACCACATGCTGTATAGGTTAAGTAAACAGCCTCGAACATATTTGTTAATAGCTTTCTTCACCAATAAGATGGATAAATTATGCTGCACGTATGCTATCTTTCTGAAGCTTGTCTGGGCTCACTGGAATCCAAATCTTATACAAAAGAAATGGATGTAAATGGTTGGAAAACTAAGCCTTTAGCATATATTCTGCCAGGTTACCTATTACAACCGTGAAACCGCAGTTGCACGATTATGGAAACGTTGACACATATTGAGTGAACCGCGAAAACACTGAACATCCTAGCGTGAAATTCGAAATGCTGAATCTTCATAGTTGGCCCTTCTCCGGTATAACTCCTTAAGGTAAGTGTGCAATAGTTATTGACCTTAGGGTTAGGGTGCGGGTTAAGGCAAGTGCATACATAGTAATATATGTAAGCTTTAGTTTAGGGGTAGAAGTAGGGTTTTGTTAAATGTATGTATGTGGATTATTTATTTTGTTTGGGTATATCTCCTTAATGTAGTTGTGTAATAGTTACGGACCTTAGGGTTAGGGTGCGAGTTAAGGTAAGTGCATACATAGTAATATATGTAAGCTTTAGTTTAGGGTTAGAAGTAGGGTTTTTTTAAGTGTATGTATGTGGATTATTTATTTTGTTTGGGTAAGTAGTATGTAGTGGGCGCTGGGGTTGGCCAACTACGTCGATTCGACATTTTGAATTTCACTGTTCAGGACGTTCGGTGTTTTCGCGGATCACTCAATATGTGTCGACATTTCCGTATTCGCGTATGTGAGGTTTCATGGTTATAATGTAAACCCATTCTGCCATCCATTTCTAAAACTGCTTATTTTTGGAAGTGTTTTAGTGGTAGCTAGCTGAGAAGGTTAGACAAGATGTTTCTATCCACAGTAAGACTCCCTATCACATTGTGTGGAAGCTCCAAGTGTTCCAAAGCAAAGGAGAAAGGTATAATCCCCTCAACATACCCTGTGTTTGTCATGCTCCCTCCTTTTAGTGGGCCATACTTGGTACATCTCCTGTCAGAGATTATCCTCACTAGATGCCTAAACCATTTCAAGTCAATCCTCTCAGCTCAGAAGAGCAGCACATCTACTCTCAGATCATCTAAGATGGCCACACTCTTCACCTTTTCATGGAAGGTAAAACCAAATACCCTACAAAGGAATCTCTTATATTAGGGATCTCATCCCTTTACTTATTAGAACCTGACCATAGTAGAAATGAAGTTATAAAGTGACCACAAAACTGAAAAGAGTGTGATCTTATAACTCAGCTGTTGCTTTATTATTACAGTCCAGTATAACACCTGCAGTTCTGTCACCATTGTGCTCATAGACTGATCAAGCATAGAAAGACTAGCATGGACAGTTTATCTGCTACATCTGTATTAATTTAGAGTTATGCTAATTGCTGTGAGGTACAGTTAGATTACATAACTATGCTCTGTACTGAGGTTTGCTGAGTGCTCTTACATATAAAGTGTATTTACTGTGTCTTTGTATAATACAAGTGAAGTCAGTCCTTTACTTTTGAAGCATAGGGTGCTGCTTTGTGTTCACATGTGTTTCGCATATTTATCATAGTAACATATAGCTTGAAAAACTTTCTTACCTGTCTGCACCTATAGTGTAAAGGGATAAAGCCCTGACTATGGGTGACTCGAGTTTGAATAGCAGCTTGGGCACTGGACAGAAAAGGCAGGGAGGATGGAAGACAACTGTCCATGCTTTGTGCACACTCATGTGGTTTGATTTCCCAGTTGGATATCAGGGAAATCAAACCACTTTGTGCTGCCTAAGGCTGGAGGGCATCCCTTGGCATGAGCCTTTGTGGAAGTAATGTTGGGGTCTTACTAAGCAAGTGCAAGGATAGGAGTAAATAGGTAAAAGAAACTCACTCAGCAATAGTATGATACCACCCCTCAAGGAGACGTAGGAAGGCTTATTAAGCTTGGCAATCAAGGAGAAGCCCCAGGAGAGTCTGCTAGTTACCTGCAAGGGAGAAAAAAAACTTCTGCCCTACTACACCCAGCAATTGCAGGCTTTTTGCACATCCATTCAATAACAAACCTTCTTAGAATCTTGTCTGCTAACAACTTATAGAGGATACACATTAATATGATTTACTTTCTACTAAATAGCATGATTTCTGTGCACGTTATAGTAATATTACAGCATTACACATAATTGTGGATATAATTTTGTGTTATGTAGAATAAGGTGATTACTATTGCCAAATGTGTGATCTGAAGCATGCAACTGAAACAACACATCAAGATTGTCTTGTTGTTAAACTAGCAGTTTTTAACTTGTCAAAGGATGTTTTCATTGATTTGAAATGTTCCTTCAAAACCAGGTCCTTCCAAGTTATTGCAGGAACAATAAATCCCACTTAAGTTATTTCGTTACTAGTATCTCTTAGTGGTCTTGCTTAGGTCATGTTCTCTTACCCTTTTCATTCATTATTTCCTCTTTGATCTAGCCCACATTAACTATGTTCTTTATGCAGATTGTATACTTCTATAAGTTTCAGTTCCACTGCCTCAGGGCTATGATGTTTCCTGTGACAAAAAATGTAGCTAATTGTCTATAAAATAATAAATGTATCATACATTTCTCAAAAAACTACTTTTATTCTACCATGTACCAGTCAAAAACTACTTTCTTTCTCAAACTGTTATATAAAAGACATTACTGGTAATTTACTACCTAGGGTTTTTAGCAAAATGTTTGGGAATTTGGATTAATCACTATGTAGATTTTAACTACCATACCAAGAAAATAGTTGGCAATGCTTAGCAACATATAAAGATTTCCTACAAAGCATAGTAACATTTTAAATCCAGACATAAAAAGTTTTCATTAATAACAATCTTCTTCCTAGATTAAAATATGTTATTCCCATAGCTCTGAATTCTGCATAAAATACTTTTTTTGATTCAAACTACTGAAGGCATCCTTATTTCCTCTATATGTGGTAGTTAGCTCCTCAGCTCTCGCCTGTAGAGACCAATACACTCTTTTCTGAGAGATAACCTTGCTCTCTGGTTTGGATGTGATGATTTTCATCCCATACAGTTAATTTTAAACAGTGAATGACTCCACAGTATGCTGGAGATCACACTCACTTAGTTAAAAATGACATTGACATAACAAAGATACAACCCTCCCATTCATAAACTAGCTACTCCCCAGACCTTTGCTTCTATTTGATATATTGTGCATGAAAACCCAAACAGTATGACAAACAAGATACATCATTAGTAGAGTCCTAAGCCTACACTTAATATATAAAATGTAACTCTGGGAATGTAGATAAAACTTCCACGGTTTAAGTACAGCAAACACATGATATGTGACAGTAAACACAGGACCATATACTATCACAGTACATCCTGCAAGACTTTCCATTGTATGCAGTCAAATACTTACTTCAGGTCCACAAAACACATTACAAAAATACTTGACGTGTTCCCACAGCTCCAACAGTATATGTACAAGGACAAAGTATTTGTTTCATTCCATGATGGCAGCCAGATTTTCCTCCTGAACTTGTCGTTTTTAGTACCGTGATAGTTTTCCTAGAGATACTGAGCTCCAAGATTCCTCTATAACTGATACACAACCTCCTATTCCTCTTTTTGAAAATGGTGAACACAGCCCAAGTTTGCCAATCCAGAGGTACTGTATCCACCTTCAAATGACCATTAAAAAAGAACATCATCTGCAACGTACCAACATAGTCATTTTCTTTGTGCATTTCCAACCAGACGAGTCTCATCCATTTCTGTAGTACTACTACAGTGGAACTTTTCAATCGTCATAAGACCTCATCTGCAAAAATGCATTCAGTCCTATTAATTGGCCATGGCATTGTCTTCTAAACAAAGGGCATGTCCACTAGACTCATGAGTTTGTTGATGTGCAATTACCATTTTCTGATAATGTCCCCAGACAAAGTCTGCATTTCTCCACCATTATGGAGAGAAACTCAGGTAACTCTGCACACTCATGTACCAGTATATTTGTCAGAACCTTGATGATTCCATCCAACAGTCATTCTCCATAGCTTTGCTAAAATTCCTTCAAAGTTATGAATTCACTTCAGAAAATGCCAGAAGTGCTGCTTCATTGACTTCTCAGTACTTATCAGTAAAATCCAGAATCTCACCTTGCTAATGCTGTATGGAAGATCAATTTCTTTAACTTGATGGATTCCTCCAACACTATTTTTTACTAGCTGGACCTGAGTTTAATGACAAGCCAAGCACTGACTACCTTTTGGCCATATCTCATTGCTTTTTCATCAGCATAGGAGATCTTAAATAAGTTGCATATTGAATCCAGAGCTCCAGCCTCCCAAGTAAATGGGAGGATCTTTGCCAGAGGTGTGAGCTGAAGTCAGTTTACATTGTAGCATCGGCTATGCATTTGTAGGACACTGGATTTCCCTGGATATTTCTAGCCACCACAAAGGATGCTTGACCCAATTCACCATCAGCTGATGATCATATGACAGCTCAGCTATACATCTGACCTGACTGTCCAGAGCACATGACCCGAGGTTTGATAATGTGTCTACAGAGCTGATCCTCATCTTTTCATACACAGTGTTGTTATATTCATTGACATAAATGTGAGTCTAGAGGTCTCTATGTCCTCTCAACTTTGTGCTTCTACATTTAAACCCTTTGAGATTAGTGATTAGTCCTTATAGATATTGACAGCTGTATTGCTTTTTGCATTACAGCATATCTGTGCTCTGTTATTATGGCATTCAAAATACATGCTAGTCCTAAAACCATTCTATAGCAAACTCAGAATTGACTGCTTACAAATAATAATATGCTATAATAGTAGCAATGCTATGTGACTTCCCTCCTCTGGGCCAATGATCAAGAAGCCTTAGTCCTCACCACTGACACCGTTGGTGAACACTCACTGAGAAAAAAATAGACACACACAGTATTTTCAGATGCAGCTCTCTGGAACAGGTACAATTTCCCTTAAGAGCACATAGAGAATGCACACTCCAGTCCTGAGGCTGGGCTTTCTCTCCAGACCCCAAATAAGACACCCCACTGACACAGCTGCAGAGTTGAGTCCTTAGCAGGGTATACCAAGCCAAGTGCTATACTACCCTCTCTGTGAAATCAGTGCACTAAGTGTCCTTGTTCAAAGTTGCTGAGACATACACTCTCTTTGAGATTTGATTTTCACACACACACACACACACACACACACACACACACACACACACACACACACACACACACACACACACACACACCTGGGAAAGGGTGGCACAGCTTACCTGCTTTGCCACCTCCACCCAGACTATAAAGTAGTTACACTGCCAGCAGATCACACACAGCCAGCTACTTCAAGGCTCTTACCAGGGTACCCAGTTACCTTCAGTAAAATTAATATTTATCAAATGATAGAGCTTAATCAAGAGGCAAAACTTTCAGGAACATGGAGCCACAGTGCCACTAAATAAATGCAGGTACTCTCAAGGTTAAACATTTCATAAAAGACCAGCCACAATAAAAGGTTTAGATATATTTAATAATAAATAATAAAAAACATGAAAATACTAAATATTTATTTACAATAAACACCAGAGTTCCAATCACAGGAAATACAAAAAAGAAACACAGATGGAAAAAAACAACATTTAACTAATCTCACTATATTTTCCTAACTGACATCAAAATTACTGTTCCCTGGTTATGTACTGCAAGATGAATGCTAGATGAGTGTCTCTTGTCAGGTCTAATAACAAAGTGCTGTGTGCTACTGATATGTCTCTCACTTGTATCGAAATACAGTTTCAGCACTGACTACAGAATAACATTGCATCTGGTCACCTGACTCTGTGGGTTCCCACACTACCCCGTTACTAGCAACTGAGCCATTATTTGGCACAGATGTTTCACAATATATACATAGAAATTTGCTAAAGCTTAATACAGCATCTGGATGCTATAAAACAATTTCAAACACTTCCACCCTTCCTGCAGAAAGGCTTTTCACAGACATTGCATCTCTGGCTGCATTCACACTTGTGAGATTGACTCTTTATGGCCTAAACCAAGTCATTTAATTTCAGGATATTTTTCTTAAGGTTAGTTGGGCTGAGCTTAACCCCTTCCCTTCCAGTATCCTTTGTTAAAATATATACATTTCAGCAGTTACAACAATGCAGCCTGACATACATGTATATTTCTTTTCTGTCCAGTAGGACCCACTGTTAATACATTTTTAACACAAATGACATAATTCTTTACAAAACTCCAGCTAGCTATGCTGGCATAGGTCACTCATGCACTACCCTTCTCCCCCTAGTACGGCTGGCACTACCTCACATCATCACATGCTGTGTGACAGATAAGGTGTTATGATAGTGTCAATGGTGCTGGAAAAGAATTCAAATATTGCTTATTGTTTCTGTTCAAAATGTATTCAGTTACCAAATGCATTTTACAATGTCTGTGTATAAATCTTATAATTTACTGAAAATGTATGCACTGTCCTTCTTCTTTATATCTTTGATAACTTATCTGTGAAATACTAACTGTTCTGTCATCTACTATACATCTCTGAGAATTAACTGCAATTCTTTTTTAAGAGATCAGCACTCATTTATACATCTATTCCTGGTAGCTTTACACACAATTATCAAATCCCATCGTAGTCTTCTATAACATACGATATAAAAATTGTGTGCGCGCAATAAACTGTTACAAATTAATTGGATGACAGAGTATATACTTTTTGTAAATGCTATTTCATCTATCACTCAAAAAAAAGCTATTCAGAGACATGTTTAACTGAAATGAGGAAACAAGTCCTCATTACTAGCTACTCTGTCTCTGAATTCTGTAATGTTATCACTAGTGCTAATCAGCACTTTCTTGTGGTAGTCACCTCTGGGGGCCCATGCATAAAGTTGGCACAGGCAAAACTTTCAATCACTCTTCTACACACATGTACACAGTCAAAGCACTCACCCACTTACACACACACACACACACACACACACACACACACACACACACACACACACACGCACACACGCCCACACACACACACACACACACAAACACATACTCATGTACACAATCCCCATAACTGTCCATTAGTTTACAAAACATCCCGCTGTAGCATCTTATTATTTTCCTGCTCCTTATAAATCATGGATAAATATAGTCAGTCAATTTTTCCAGCCATTGGAGTTTCATTCTTCTTAATGTTCAGAAAATGCACCCTCGTTCTAGATCTAAGTGGTTCAGAGTAATATTTAAAACTTCACCTTGGTGTGTGTGCGTGTGTAAAATACCCCAGTTAGGTGTTACTCAGCCTCAAACCCTGTTATATACAGGGAACAAGATCCTAAATTCTTTACCCATTCAAGGAACTGCCCCAGCTTGGAAATGTTTGGCTCATACTTTTGGTCTGTTCTTCTTAAAATTTGTGGTTTTCTGGCAAATCAGTGAGAACTGAATTCACTAAATAATGACATTTAAGTTTCAGTCTTCTTATCTTTCAGGAAATGCATGGTAACACAGAATATTTTATTTTAGCAAATTTCTAAGGTTAAACAAGCAATGTTTCAAATGTGCCCCTGGTTTGGTGCCTTTGTCCCCCCCACCAATAAATTTTGACTTTTTTCAGATTTATTGTGCTGCAAAGTTGACAGACATAGTTGAGTGTCAAGTGGATTTTACAAGGAGCTGAGAGCTTCAGGGAAAGAGATGTTTAGCACTGTTTATAACAAGTTTACTTGTTTTCTTTGTAGCACAACAGGTAGTGTGCTTGATTTTGATGCAGAAGGCTGTGGGTTCTACTCCCACAGTATCTAGATGGATTGCTGATATCTACTATGTTGTACTTTAAAGGGGGTGGATGCTGCACATTTTGCTTGTATTTTTTGGTCTGTTCCTCTTAAAATTTGTGGTTTTCTGGCAAATCAGTGAGAACTGAATTAATTAAATAATGACATCTATGTTTCAGTCTTCTTATCTTTCAGGAAATGCATGTTAACACAAAACATTTTATTCTAGCAATTTTCTAAAGTTATACAAGAAATGTTAAAAATGTGTCCCTGGTTTTGTACATTGGTCCCCCCCCCCCAGTAAATTTTGGCTTTTTTAGATTTATTGTGTTGCAAAGTTAACAGATACAGCTGAGTGTCAAGTGGATTTTATAAGGAGCTGAAAGCTTCAGCGGAAGAGAAGTTTGGTACTGCTTATACCAAGTTTGTTTGCATTGTTAGTAGTATAACAGGTAGTGTGGGTTCTACTCATATAGTATTGTAGATACTGTAGATGGATTGCTGATGTACTGTAAATGGGGTGGATGCTGCAGTGTTAAGAATGTCCTCCTTTGGATGAGACACCTAGTAACTGTGAAACTGTTATCAGTTTATCATCCAATTCCTATCGCAGTATTACTAATATCATTTTTTTTTAATGTAACATAGGCAATTTGTTCTTCAAGGGCAGTAGGTACTTTATTTGTAGATGAAACAATGATATAAAGGTGCTAGCTAGCAGCAACCTCTTAATTAGTTACAGATATCTTTAATGTGGAATTATTTAGATGACTTTTACTTCTGCAGAGATTATGCATATTTACTGATCTTGGTGGATTGTAATGACAGAAGTTTGAGTAGACTTTTATGATGGAAATGTTCTGAACTGGGCAGTTTTGTCATTATTGATTCATACAATTCATACATTTTGTTTCATTGCTTACTGGAAAAATGTTCAAAACAGTAAATTTAAAACATGCTTTAACAAGTCTGCTGTATTAAACAAGTAATATAATTTAATACAATCAGGAAGGTGAATCAAAGAACACATGTATGTTTGCATGGTCTTAAATATGTGCGCAAAGGACCTATGATTTGAAAACAGCCCAGAGGTAAACTTTTTGCCACTGCCCAGATGCATTTTCTTTGAATGTGGGTTTCAATGCTGTTTCAATGAATGTGACTTTCAAGGGCAGAGAAGCTTTAATGCTAAGTCTGTTTTCATTGTGATGTCCATCATTTGTGCTATAACATTTAAAATAAAAGTTTTTTAAATTAAATCCAAATAATAATTGTAGAAGTAAAGCATAAAGCAGTATGCACATTACAGTGTTTATGGTAAATGGAGAAAAATAGCCAAGTAATGGGACACTGGAATTGCTGCCGGGGGGGGGGGGGTGTATGGGTAGGCCCATATGACTATGATTTTTATGAAGGGACAGGGGTAGCAAACTCAAGGACAGCCCCAGGCAGCACAAACTCTAGCTATGCCACTGCTCCCACACATGGACACACCCCATCCCTCTCAACTGTCCCTGATTTTGCAGAACTCATGGATTGCTACAGTCAGTCAATGATGTCTGACATTAGAGTTTCACATGTCTTATTGTTCATAAAATACATCAGGATGCAAGAACTAGTACTTAAGAAAGTCTTCAGATGGTCTAAATGACTAAACTCTGTTTTATTAGACTGCTGCTCCCTGTACCAAGGGGACAGGTTTTGACACTTTCCCCTCTGTATGTGTGTGTATATTATGCATGTATGTATGCATATGCAGTGCAATTGGTCTACACTCATTTAAGCATACCTCTCAACTTTCCATATTTTTGCAGCATGTCCAGATATTTCCCTCATAATTTTGGTCATCGTAAAATATGCAGTATTCCGGCAAAATATTTGAATATTGCAGCCATTAAATAATAACAGATGTCTGAGTTTTAGACTTCATATCATTTCATAAAAATGCATGGTATAGCAAAACCTGTTATTCTTGCAACTTTCTATGTTTATAAGAGCAATATTTAAAATCTGTCCCTGATTTTTGGCCTGTATCCCCCATTATTTTTGGTTTTGTCCAGAATTCTTGCACGATGAGGTTGAGAGGTATTTGGTTAAACAACACAAGTAAACTGCAGTACAGACTGAATGACAGGACATTTGCTGAAATGCTTGTTTGTGCTACATCTGGATGGTCAACAAAGGCAAGTGGTAGGGCTGGCACTTTATGGGCAAGTGAGTATATTTTGCAGTTAGGTAAGGTGACAGATTTAATGTGAGTGTGTGTGTGTGTGTGTGTGTGTGTGTGTGTGTGTGTGTGTGTGTGTGTGTGTGTGTGTGTGTGTGTGTGTGTGTGTGTGTGTGTGTATTTGTGTAGTGAGTGTCTGAACTGTTTTTTGTAGTAGTAGTGTTATGGAAAGGGCTTTTTTAAGTTAAGATGCACATTAACGTTAATGGCAGGAGCAGGGGTGGCGTTAGCATATATTACTAATTCATCCCCTGCCTACCTCAGTAATGCATGCTAATCCTAACCCTATCCCTGCCTCTACCCTTAACCTTAACAGGCATCTTAACTTAAAAAAGCCCTTCCCGTAACACTAGCACTGTTCAGACAAATTTGAGTTGACTGTGGTCCAATTATGGGTAGTGCATCAGAAAAGAAAATTTGTATCCTTTGTCAATGTACTTGTACATATATTTTAAAGACTTAGAATAATTTAAATCATCTCCCTGGTGTCTAGTGTTAGTGCAGAGGGCTAAAGTTCTGCATTGAGCTGCTTTTTGTGCCAAGACTTCAATACCTTTAGCAACTTTAAAGAGTATCCATGGTATCTAGTGCGCCCCCTACCCACATTGTTTGTGTTGCAAAACTGTTGTTCTATTAACTTTTTAAGTGAGAGCAGGCTAATATTTAAAAAATATCCCTGATGTCTAGGCTTCATGCAATCCATATATCTTAAATGCATCAAAACTGCTGTTTTACTAACTTTTTTAAGTGAGATTAGGCTAATATTTCAAGAGTATCCCTGGTGTCTATTGTTTACCCCCAACCATACATCTTTTGAGCTGCAAAACTGTTGTATTAACTTCTACAGGACTTTAAAATAATATTGATATTTCCCTGGTGTATTGTTCCTCCCCAATATCTCAGGATTAGCTCGTTAGTCTAGAGGAGTTTTGAGGTATGACATCCCCCACCACACACACACACACACACACACACACACACACACACACGCACACACACGCACACACATGCACACACACGTATACACACACACACACACACACACGCACACACGTATACACACACACACACACACACACACACACACACACACACACACACACACATACGCATACACGCAGACACACAAACATATAGCTCCACCTCACCCAGTCACACTCACAGACACACTAACACATGCACACACGTAAACACATACATCCCACCACCACTTGTCTGCTAAACTCCCCAGTACTTGCCTCTAATGCTATCTCATCCATTGAAAGTAATGGGTGAACAAGAACTTTTGCTGAGTTATTTCACTTAGCTGGCTCATCTAACTTATGCAGTTGAGTAATTCTCTGAATTGTTTCACTGTATAAATGCCTCACCATAGCTATTTCTGCAGAGAGCACATGGTTAACTAGTATAGTCCATTCCCCCTGGATGCCTCATTGGCGTATAGCTCAAACAATGTGATGGCCCACCACAGTGATCCTGCAAATCATATAGGATCAGATTTGCAGTGGATAAATCTCTATATCAGAAAAGGCCACCAGGAGCAGGAGCAAGCTGTGTTTCTGCTTCCCACTGGTGGTGTCCCTTTCTTAATCCAGTCTAGTTTTCTATAAGGAGAGACATAGCTTTGTTACCTTGGAGATGATTATGCATGAGAAAATAATATTTTGAACTGTACTTTGTCACGAAAGAGGAAAATATGTTTTATGTAAAACACCCTTTTGATTATATTAAAAAAGTAGGCTATTAAATATAACATCAACAAATGTATGTAGCTTATAAGAAAGAATATAAAATTACATTTGTCTGAAAATCAGGAAAATACTTAATGAATCAAGAAAATTGCCTCACCTGAGAAGATGACCCACAAATATATATTATTTCAATCTAGTCTGAAAAAATAAATAGCTTAACAAAGAGCTCTTTTATTATTTTATTTCTTTATGGTCATGTATTTCTAATTGTTGCATAAGAAAAAATTGAACTTGGCTGGATATGGTATCTGAAATCAATTGTCCTTTTTAATTAAATATTGACAGAATAAAGAACGTTCTCATGGAATTCTTTTGCATTTCATGTGGTAAATCATAAGCAAACTGCAGTCTGTAGTTGTGCCAAGAAAATTGTTTCTTTTTGGCTGCTTTGATAACTTTTGTATTATCTTGACAGTTTAATGTATATTACCCTAGAGAAATTTGTGTTGCATTTGACATACATTTCTCTATTTGCTGCTTCAATTAACATAGAGACTTTGGCACCTGAGTCATCTAGCTTCTGAGAGAAAATGATTTTGATAATGTCCATTAAAGTATCCTATTTATCCGATAAGCACATAAGCTATGAGCAGCTCATTAATACATCCTTGCATCTACTTCTTGATTCAGTGTCTAGAAGTTTCTCCTTTAAGGGAGCACTTTTTAGCATTTCCAGTCAATTGTTGGTTATTTTAGAACAAACAGTGTCTAAGATTTATAGATGTATTGTAGGGTGCATAATAAAAACAAATACCATATTCTGCTACAGAGCAGTGAGGCCAAATGTGCAACAGACAATGTAAATAAATGGCTGTCTGATGATGTGCAAATGAAATAGGGTAGTAAGATGAGCTCCTAATGATATTCATGCTGTTCACATTGTAAATGGTGCAGTTGTGTGACCCTGACCTTAAAAGAGCAAAATACGCCAACACTGTCAGCACTACCCATAATGCCAGCACTGTCACCACTTCCCACAGTGGCAATGCTTGGATTGTTGGTAGCCATCATACAGGCAAACACTGCAGTCTGTATCCCTACCAATATCTGGTGGATTGCATGACTTTCCAGTTACTGTCAATGTAAATGGTACCGTCATTGGGTGACATAGCTTAATGTAACTGATAAAGACATTAGTGATCGCCTTAGAGCTGATCAGGACATTGCATGGTTCTTGTTTGATATTTGTTGTCCACATACAGAATTAAAAGGAGGCATGCATGCCCTTGCTGTACCCATGGAGACCAAGGTATGTATTGCTCTTTCCAAATTAGATTCTGGGACCTTTCAAAGATTAACAATAAGTATGGCAATAAAGGTCGTACTTATTCCATAGCTGTACAAGTTAGTAAACAAGACCATATAACTTCCTCTGAAATGACAGATAGTGTGTAATATGTGTGAGTTCATAACCAATGTATCCGCACAGCATCCTGGCAGTTCTCCTGATTCACATCTCTGGTACACATCTCAGTTTTAATGCTGTTTCCTACTCAAGTTTCACCAGGCCATCATGTTGGTAAATGCTGTCACTGTGGCTAATGACAATGTGTATGGCTATGTTTATAAGGCTGCTAAATGTAGTAACCACTACCACATGTACATACTCCATAGCAGATGATGCTAGATACTGGAACCCTTCCATATGACATCAACACAGGACCTACAGAGTCTGGAAAACTAGAAGGATAACACTGTACACACACATAAAATGTAGTATGATAGATTCTGTATACAGTATGCTCAAGGCCATCTTCCACTGCTTGATATGTTTGCCAAATAATCCAGTATGATCCTGCCACAGCCAGCAGGATACTCTTAACATGGTATATGCTTCATAATATAGTGGTGAAGATACAGGCTGGCCATCCCCAAGGACAGGTGTTGTCAGACCACGCACATGCTCACACACATAACCAGAAGGGAGGGTGTATTAGCAGCTTTGCCTAATGAGAGTGTAATAGAGGAGTAACAGCCAGCAGCCCCCCAACCACCTCTCCAGACAGTGGCAGGCACAGCACCTGGCAACACACTCAAAGAGGTGGCATCAAGTCCAGAACTATAGTCTGTGATGAATACAGTGACAGTGTGATGTCATATGGATCACATATGATACATGCAGTGCAAACATCAGGCTGTGCTAGCTAGAACATGATCAAGCCACACTGTGCATCCAGCATTCCAACACTTACCACAGAGCAGGAAGGGTGGATTAGATTACAGCTGTCATCATGTGCACAGATGACTAGAGACACAAAGAAAAGAGCCAAACTACACACACTGGGTGGGGGCATACCACAAAAGACAAACAGGGGTCTCTTGGTGATGGCCACTTTGTGTCAGAGACAATTTTCTACTGAGATGGGTAAGGGTTCCACTCTATGTCAGTGATGAGGATCTTAAAATGATGGGTCACCGTTTCATCCTGTGATGTGGTTGGGGTGCCTCTATATAACCACAAGATGTAGCCTGTATAATGACTTGTTGCACTATAAAATTGGGGGGAGGGCTCCCTCTCAGAGAGATGGTACTTGACTACAGGACTGTGAACTGGATGTGATCCACTCATGAGGTGTCCTGACAGTACAGTCTAAGTATTATGGATGCTCACAATGAGGAGCTGCAGAGCGGTGTACATCTGTGAATGCAAGTGAAGATTGCCTACACTGCAATGACCCCTCTGCACAATCCCCCCTGTTATGTACCCTCCCCTCAATCCCAGAAAACACTGCTAGTGTAAGAAGTGATAGTGGCACTTGCAGTACTCCACATGAAGTTCAACATGAAAACAGTGTGTGCCACCATATATCTCATGAGAACAGTCAGTACTGCATCGATGGCCTCTTTTTTCTTACTGATGCCACACAAGATAACAATGAGGTCCATGCTGGTCAGGTTTGCAAAAGATTGCGCCAGCATGATGCATCACATTTTCTGATTGATCCATGTGTTGTCTGCATGTCAGAGGAGCACCTATGCCATATAGCAGTGTAGTCACCCCTGCAAGGCTGTACAGTGGGGGAGCATACCCCTTCAGATGCAGCACAGTTGTAATTTGTGATTGCATCCACCAGTTGCATTCTGATGTGGACCATATGGATCGGTGTCCATCATACCTGGCTATATAAAAGCTGTTCAGCATCAGGTGCCAGCTACATGTTTTGTAAGTGCTTGTAGCAAAATTAATTTTTTAGCTGGGATGAAACTGCTCAGCTTTTGTCATCTTCCTTGTATTCTAGATATGGAGATACCTGTGAACACATGACACTGAAGTATTGTTAGGTCTGGTGGTATGACAGCTACATACAAAGTGCAATTTACTTACATTATACCATAATTAAAAGGGCAGAAGTGGGGGTATGCCATATGATAGCCTTTAGGACAGATAAAGAATGCCTGCAACAGGCATATATGTTGTGTCAACACATATTAGTAGAGTGTAGAGTGCAGCAGTCATCCCGGCTTCTGACTGTTGGGGGTCACCTTGGTAAATCCTAATGATATAACCCTACACTAGTACTTTGAGGGGATACATGTATGTAGGCATATGACTACTACAGTCATCCAGAAAGGCCATCAAATACATTAAACAGACCAGAAAACACCATCAGTTTGACAGGAATATAGAGAATCAGGTTGATCTGACATTGTGGGTTACCTTGTTGCCTGCACAGTCTACAAACACATTACACATCTAGGGGCACATACCTGTTGCTAGTCTTTTGTAATGTGAAATACTCTTGTGATGTTGTACATCCTTAAGAAGGTTAACCAAAACTGCTTATCGTACACTTTCACAGTAGTGTGCAAAACACCTCATATACTGCATGTAGATCCAGGTAATAGTGATACCACCAAATGTGAGAGAAAATTACTTAACTATACATGATCTAGCCTACAGAATGACAGCATACCTCTAAGGCAATGAAGGTTTATATCTTTTTGCATGACAGGTTTGAAATGCCTATTGCCGACATCCCAAAAAAGATCAAAAATGCAGAAGAAGAGTGAATCTTAAACATTACTTTTCTCCTTCAAATTTCTTTGTGTAGGGGGCAAGCCCCCCACACCCTCTGAATTTATACACATATACACAAACACACATATATACAAAGTTTCAGATCACCATACCTCAGAGAAAAGGGAGTAATTCAAGAAAAGGCCTTCTCAGACTTAGTATATGTAAGCCCGTTGTTTTACCCATTCAGTCTCTGTGTTTGGGAATCACTCTAGTGGGTCACAGCATTTCAAATTGTTATGCAAATGAGGTCTATTCCTATGACTGCTTATCACTTGCTTTATTTTACTGCAATGTATTTGTGACTTAAGGCACAGCTTCCGGTCCTCACCTCTGACACCTCATGTCTGTGAGCTCATGATGCAGACTTGCACAGGTACACACATCACTTTGTCTCATGGCCACATGCCTCCACATCCCATAATTCAGAAATCACATTATAAGTTTGATCCAGTGGCTACCATTTTCTTACTTATTTAGGTGACACCATTTTAGAGGAGATTTATGAGAATGAAAGCTTCTTCTAGTACTTCCCATGCAGTGCCTGCATGGTACATGAAGGAGAGAAGTATTATGCTTTATCTCCTTGATGGTCATTTCTATGAATGGACATTCAAAAAAGTTAATGCCAAATATGACCTGGCTGAGGTATTGTACTCATCCATACAGTGCAATCATTGTTGTAGCCGACTTCACAGGAACCCTGATGACCTCCACGCATGGGTAGCAGAAGTTAGGCAACAATTACCCAAATGGTAAAGTGAATAGCACTATTCAAAAAAATTGTTTATATTCTTCACTTTTAGGTTTGGGACTGTTGTTACTGACAAGTGCTTGTCAAGGTCATCTTGGGAATTATGTGGTTGCTGTTATCTGTCTCTTCCTTGTGGAGTCGCACTAAATGTAATATTAATACAAAGAATCATGTGAGTTTCTGCAGAGCCCTTTTCTGGTTTGGGATTATGGTGAACCATCTTATGGTTTCTGCACCCCTTGTACAAATATGTAACATTCTTTTTCAGTGTGTTAACATATATGCAGGAGACACACTTGCCTGCTGCCTGTCATAAAGCCAAGGGAAAATACATATAGGAATGTATCTTTTGTTCAAGCATCTTACAATTATCACACCCCACTGATGTGCTCTTTGTCTTTTAGTATGACTAGAACCTGATGGCAATCATAACATGTTCACAGGAGGAAGAACAGGCTTACAGCCTGTATATCAGTCTGAGTTTGCATTGTCTGACCCAGTGATATCACACCATGTAGCATGTGATCATGTTATGGATTCTGTCATGCACTTCTGTGTATGAATTTCACTGCACATTTGTGTTTTCCTACATAGTTTCACTACATGGCTAGGTTCACTTGCACAGCTATTGCATGGTACAACATGACTTAATCTGGATATTTCATGCCTTCACATATTGTCACATAGTGCTGCTTACCTGCTCAAAGCTTATGCCGAAGTGCAGTGTACCTCTATGAATCCTGGCCACTGTCATCTCAGGAAGCCATTTGAGATTCAGCATCTTTTCTTTTGCTAATGGAAGCAAGTGAGGCATTAATATAAACAAGGTGTGCAGACACCTTTAGTTGTTATTTGCAATGGGAGCAAAACTTCAGTCATCTCTGGTAAAGGCAAACTAGATTCAAAAATTGACTTCTGAGAGTGAAAGTTTTTTTTTCTATGCTTTTTCAGTAGCTATGTGCCCATTTTGATTCTGCCTCTTTCTCTGGAGAAGCAATAGATGAAAATTTAGCCTTAGTAATCTGTGAATTCATAATATCTCCAGTTTAATAACCATGAACAGACTGCAGCAGAGAAAATTTTTGAATCATGTAGGTAAAAAAGATTAGCCCAGTGAAAGAGTAAAGGTTCATTCAGAATTAATCAGATAACTAATTCCAATCAATCAAGATGAGGAAAGGAGCAGTTTCCTGTGTTAATCTGTAAAGAATACATAGAAAGAGTAGAATAAGTCCAAAGTTAATAAATGAGGGATCAGACAAGGCTCACTCTCACAGTGTGGCAGCCATATTGGAATCCTCCTAATTCTTCATTCTGTTCAGCATGAGGGTCATTTCTTACTGCTATGTGAGTGGCATATTTTACAGATTTGTTTTTTAATCTTTCCACTTTTTATGCTAGTATAGGTTGATCACATGGTTTGTTGTGACTCAGTCTCAGTTTCCAAAAACATTTACAGACTTTATTATTCTCACCAGTTTGATTGCATTTTTATTCCTATCTTGCTGCTTTGATGGCCAGACATTGCGACATTTTTTTAATATTAGCCTGTCACTGTAATTTGTTCTTGCATAAGGCATTTATGGCTATGTTATTTGTTTACAAATAGTGCATTGTTATAGAGCTTTTCATTCTTTTTTACATTATTTATATATATATATATATATATGTGTGTGTGTGTGTGTGTGTGTGTGTGTGTATATATGTATATATATATATATATATATATATATATATATATATATATATATATATGGGTCTAGGACTATTGAACGAAATGTCAGTAGCCGAAACCCAGCATCACCGAACACACTTTAACAAAAGCGCTTTTACCAAAAAAGCACTTTCGCTAAAGTGTGTCAAAAAAATAAAGAAAACCAACAAAAAAGCATTTATGCAGGGGGGCTACACCCCCATGGACCCCCAACTTTATTATTCTCACTCTGAGATCGCACTACAGTGGAGAAAAGGAAAAAATCCCCTTACTCGCACCATAATACGATCTCCAAAACAGTCATTCCCCCACGACTCCCTCTGGCTGCAGGCATACTTCCGTAAAAGTGCTTTTTCAGTAAAAAAGCACTTTCGCGAAAGTATGCCCGGCCATTTACCATTCGGTGAAAAGTACCGTCAATCATTAGTCCTAGACCCATATATATATATATATATATATAAAATATATATAATATACATATATATATATATATATATATATATATATATATATATATATATAAATTATACATATATATATATATATATATATATATATATATATATATATATATTATATATACATATATAGATATATATATATATATGGATTCACTTCAGAAGCTCGAAATACTGAAATCTCAAATTTCAGTATCTCGAGCCCAGGAAGCCGAATCCACATAATAGCAAAAGTTTAGAAGCGCAAAATTCAAAACCTAGAATACCGGAGGTTTTGAATTTCGAGCTTCTAAAGTTCTGCTATGGTCATGTATTCAGGTAAGTGTGTGTGTGTGTGTGTGTGTGTGTGTGTGTGTGTGTGTGTGTGTGTGTGTGTGTGTGTGTGTGTGTGTGTTAAGGGGTTTGGGTAGGGGCTGTGGGGTTTGTCAGTGTGTTTTGTTGCTGTGATGTGTGTGTGCGAAGAGAAAGTAGCTTGTGTGGTGGTGTTTTTTGTGTTTGTATGTAGTGCAACCTCGGAGTGAGAATATTTAAGTAGGGGGTGGGGGGCACAGCCCCCCACATAGGGGGTGTAGCGGGTTCATGAAGTAGAGTGATTGTGTGTTTGTGTGGTGAATGGTGTGTGTGTGTGTGTGTGTGTGTGTGTGTGTGTGTGTATGTAGTAAAACCGCAAAATTCAAAACCTCCAGTATTCGAGGTTTTCAATTTCGCAGTTTTCAGTTTTCATTCTTTTGTGGATTCAACTTCTTGGGCTCGAGATATTGAAATTTGAGATTTCAGTATTTTGAGCTTCTGAAGTGAATATATATATATATATATATATATATATATATATATATATATATATATATATATATATGGATCTACTACTTTTGATCGACAGCACATTTGATCGAAACTCATTTGAGTCCGCACCCCCCCCCACCCCTTTATATATCAACTCCAGGGTTGCACTACTTTGGGGAGGGGGACAAATCCCTGTTAATTGCCATGAATACTGGTTTTCGATCAAATGTGAGGAAAGAGTAGAGGGAGACAATGACCTCTTTCTTCCTGGATGCAAAGCCCTTAGTAATGAGATGTGCCACATAGAAGGACTTTCTGACCACAGTAGCAATGTGGTGGTCAAAAGAGAGGTTGCTGTCAAACTGTGTTCCCAGATCTCTTATAAAGCCTTCTGTGTTTAGTTAACTACCATTGATGTGGTAATTCATGAGAACCAGGTTTTTCTCAAAGGGGATGACAACACATTTTTTGGAATTGAGCTTAAGGCCATGGTTCTAACACCAGTCGTTGGTCTCGGTTAGGCCTTTCTGTAGGATGTCAACATCACTTGGGGAGTTAATAATAGCTCCCAACTTGCAATTGTCTGTGAACTTTGCCAGCCAGAGTCCCTTTGTTTTGGCTTGAACTTCAGAGAAGTAGATATCAGGAGAGGACCCAGGACCGAACCCTGTGGGACCCCACTCGTGACTGATTGGCAGTCTGACTTGGAGTCATCTACTTTCACACTGTGGGTTCAATCTGTGAGCCAGTTTGCAACCCACCTAGTGATATAAGGGTTGATTTCTACCTTAGTGACTTTTTCTATGATTCCTGAATGGGAAATGGCATCAAAGGCTTTGGCCAGATCAAGGTAGGCTGTATGAACCACCTTGCCTTCATCCAAAGCTTTGGTGACTGACTCAAAGAAGTTGACCAGGTTGAGCAGGCATGATCTACACTTTACAAAACCAAACTGTGTGGGATCCAGAGTTTGGAGAGTCCCTATATCCTTGTTTATTAGGTCCATGATGATGCTTTCCATAGCTTTGCATATCAGACTCGTCCGGCTAATGGGGCGATAGTTCCCAGGGTCTGTAGTTGCTCCTCCTTTATGGAGAGGGATGACTGTAGCAGTGCACCATTCAATATGGACAAAGCCTGAGGTGAGGCTGTGGTTGAACAGGGCACACAGGTGAGGTGCCAGTTCACTCTGTAGTTCATGTAGAACACAGCCGGGGATATTGTCAGGTCCCACAGAAGCTGTATTCTTGGCCTTGGACAGTGCCGTTTTAACCTGTGCAGCAGTAATACTGGGTGCCTGGCAATCTACTGGTATTGTGATTCATCCTTTGGTGGGGGAGAGAGGGGTAAAGTTGGCACTGAATCTGTCGGCCAGTATATTGGCAATATCTGTTGGCTCGGTATAGGAGGTACCATTGTACAGTAGCTCAGAGCAAATCTGGGTATTGCTGTGTAGATTCTTTACATAACTATAGAAGGCCTTGTGGTTGTCTTTACTATCTGCTGCAATTCTGTTTTCATAGCTAGCTTTAGAGGATTTGATGAGGGATCTCAACTTATCTTGAGGCTGATAAGTGAGTTTTTCCAGTCTTGGGACTTCACCTTATTCTGCATCAGTTTCCTCCTTCTGTTGTAGAGTTTGTCTATAGCAGGGGACCACCAGATTGGTTTCCTTTTTTTGGAGGAGAGTGTCTTGGTTCTATTGGATATGGCAAGATCCATGCATTTGTGTACCTGTTCATACAGTGTGTTGATGCATGATTCGGCAGTCATGCAACTATTCTCCATTTGCATGGGTGCTGTGAAGTTAGCCACCTCTGTTTTTAGGAGCCCGAAGTTAGCTTTGGAGAAGTTTTTCATGGTGGTTACCTTTACAGGGCAGGTGGGAGGGATGTGGATTTCCAAGGTGATTGGTTTGTGGTCAGATCTAACCAGGGAGGAGTTGACTATTGGTGTAGAGCAACAGTCACCCATGTTAGTAATGACCAGATCAAGGATGTTTCTACCTCTAGTGGGGGTAAGAACAAGCTGGTCCAGGGCATTGGAATTAATGAATTCCAGGAAATGCTGGGCAAGTGTATTGGTACATGAGTAGTTTTCCCAGTTAATGAAGGGGTAGTTGAAATCACCCAGTATGAGAGTGTTAGGTTGGACCCTAATATTCTCCAGGGTGCTTAGGAACATGGAGTGTGAGTCTTGGGACATGGTTGGGGATCTATAGCAGGCTACGACCTGAATTGCTGTCTTACCCAATGTTAGCTGCACCTGAAGTATATCTGATGCGTTATGTTGGGCTACCAGTCTGGAGGTGTGCGCATCCTTTATGAATATGGAAACACCACCACCTTTGGAGCTTCAGTCCAAGTTCTGGGACCAAAAGGTGTGGAATGAGTTATAGCCTGGTAGTGCAGGTGTGCATTCTGCTGCCTTGAACCAGGTCTCTGTTACAGCACAAATGTCAATGTTCTCCATTTTAAGGAGTGCTTCGAGTGAGTGCATTTTGAGATTTAGACTTCTTGCATTGAGCAGCATGACCCTCAGATTGCATTGGCTTGTAGCTGCTATGGTGGTAATTTGGTCTTTAGAACACTGCCTAAAAAAGGCACTACAGGGGTGGCATGAGCCTTGGCCAATATCCGGAAGCCCATGGGTGACAGATGCAGGCCATCTCTGGCAAAGCATCGAGGTCTGTCAATCATGTCATCCCAGGCAGACAGATACTGGATCCCCTTAGAATGACACCAGAAACTTAGCAAATTGTTGAAATTGATCATTTTCTGATTGTACTGTGGTATCATTCTGGGTGATGGTGCGAGGCTGCTCAGGGCTAGTGTCATAACTGCTTGGGCTACATAATCCGAGAGCTCCTCCATGTCTCTTTTCATGTAGTCCAGGGAGGTACATCTCAGGTCATTCACACTCACATGTACAATGACACAGCCATATTTGTACCTGTTGTTGAGAGACCTGAGTGCATGTGTTATGTGGTGGATCCTGGCACCTGACAAGCAGATAACTGTTACTTTCTCCTTATTCAACCTAGTGAGTGGGACATCAGTGTTCCTCACTATCGAGTCACCTATGACTAGTGTGTTGAGCTTGCTGTTTTGCCTTAGGGGCTTTGGTTGAGTGGCACACTGTTTAGGAGAGTTGTGTGTCTCATGATTAGTGTTGTGTTGTGGTGGTCGAGTGCGTTTCTGTCTTGGAGGTCTCTGCTGTTTGGGTAGATTTTTATTGAGAGCCTCCGTGAAGGTGGGTGTGTGGTTTGTGTTTTTATGTGATGGCAGTGCTGGTGCATGTTCTGGAGGGCTATGTGTTCCATGTAGTGTGGTGCAAGTGTTGACCTTCTCCTCTTGACCAGCTATTCCAGTCTTGGCTGGAGGTTTGTGGCTTCCAGTTTGGATATATAAGTGCATCTCTCGCAAGTCTGAGTGTTGGGAGGTAAGAGGAGATGGTTGTCAGTGTACATGAGGCAGTTGCTACATTGCCTCAGGATGCCAAGTTCACCAGGTTAACAGGAGAAAGCACAGGGAACTGACCTTTAGACAGGTCTGGAGGGGTGGGCATTAATAATACGTACTGGAGCTGTTTCCTTATAGAATGTTTAGTGCTGATAGCACTTTTGTCTGCTACAATAATTGCTACAAGAAGTCTGGTAAAGGGCTAGACTAATAAGCTAGTAAAAGTGCAGGAGAGGAGAGAACTAGCAGAACTAAGGGAAAAAATTGAAGAGCAGACTTTTTGGCACCTCTCAGAAGCTTACAAACAGTCCTGGATACAGCAAATCTGTATCTGGACTATACTAGTTACGGGAAAGGTGGGAAACAAGAGGGAACGTGGGATTTTAAACCAGAAAGTTGAAAGAGATGGAAGAAAATGCCAAGTGGCCAATAAACTACAATTTCTTGGCCAGAAACCACTCCTGTTGTGGTAGATAGGGTACCTAGTGCTTACCACTCTCACTGATAAGCTAGAAGGCTTCCTTCCAACACAGAAAGGCTTAGAGGGCTCAGAGGCTTACAGACATTCCTGGATACAGCAAATTTGTATCTGGACTAGACTAGTTACAGGAAAGGTGGGAAACTAGCGCAAAAGCTGGCTTTTAAACCAGAAAGCTGAAAGAGATGGAAAAACTGCCCAAACGGACAATAAACATAGTTCATATGAGTAGCTATTGAAGCATTTGAGGAGTCAAATGCAATCAGAGGAGATCTCTGCAAAAGATAATGAAAGCTTCATGCTGGTAACTGCTAAATGGAAGTTTTCTCTACTTACTGGTGATACTATTATTATTGGGATACAAACCTCTCAACCTCTTAGAGTAAGAAATCTGGGCAAAGCCATAAATAATACAGGAATACAGGCTCAAAAATACAGTCATTTTTTAAAAATTGCTCTTACAAAATGTAAAAAAAAAATGAGAGCATAACAGGTTTTGCATTAATTTGAATTTTCTGATGAGTACGAAATCTGAAACTCTGATGTCTCTCATAATCTTCAGAAGTCAGTCTTCAATGATTTGCCAGTGATTTGCCAGAAAACCAAAATTCTATGAAGAACAGACAAAAATATGAGGCAAAAATCTGGACATTCTGTGAAAATCTGGACAGTTGAGAGGTATGCTGAGATAAAATAACTGGGGAAGGTAAAATAAACAAGGAAGTCTATGGCTTAAATGGAGCCAGAGTACAGGACTTGAAGCCAGATTACAGGGCATGATGGCAAGCATCTTGCCAGCTACAAAACATAACAGTGATATATAGTGCTTCACACTTCATGATGGAATAAAATGACACTTCATGATGAAATTAATAATTTTTAGAAACAGCATATTGGAGTTGTTAAGAAAATCATAGAAATAGTATTGGTTCAATGATTTCAGTGGCATTCTCCAGATATCTCTGTTTATTCAAAAATATGTCAAAGAATGTATCAGAAACACATTATGGCAGTGAAGACAAAATTGCAGGGCAATGGTATAAATCTGTTGGGAGAAGGAAACTCATGCATCACAGACCTAGCATGCACTGAAGCAGAGGGTTAGTGAATCTTGGCAGGCAGTATTTGTTGGTAGAACAGTGAGTTCCTGTAAGGCAGTATGTACTAGTCATTTTTAATGTGATTATTGTTACAGCAATGAATCTAAGGTCGCCTGTAACATAGCTGAGTAAGTGGCACCAATGATATCTTATTATTGAGTAGTTATTAATAAACATAATTTTTAACTTATAACACATTATGATTGTCCACTGCATGACAGCTTTATTATATAACACTTGCGATTTGCTGGCAGATGTGTCATTAAATGCAGGGACACTTATTTGCAAATAAAATACTGGCAGAAGCCTAATTAAAATATACAGAGATAGCTGGCTGGAAATAAAAAAGTGTTAGTCAAGCAAACAGAACAGTTAAATGGTTGATGGGCTATCTGATAACTCTAAAATTAATTTTCATTAATATACAGACATATGCAGACATTTAAATGTCACAGATTTAGTGAACAATGCAAAATCACTGGATCATATTGATGAATGAAATAGACAGTGACATCATGTATGTGACAAAAATATTAACAGCAACAAAAAGATAAATCATAGTAGTACAGTGATAATAAAAAGTCACACTAAGGCTGACAAAAGGTATGCTGGAAAGGCACTGATGTTGCACAGTTCAAACATGGAAAATCTTACCTAAATTTAATAACTGGTGAGGATGGTAAAACAAATGGATGTTGCAGAACAGCAGGTCAAGAGTTCATAATGTCATTTGTCAGTAGAGGACATCCTGGAAAAGTCCTAATGGCACTTTAAAAACAACTTAACATGTTGAGTGTTACATCAGTATATGTTGTCAAAGTAAACTCCAGAGGATGTAATAATACATGAAATTGATGGTGTCAGGTCCTTCTGTATTATAGTTGATGTTTTACACATGATGATAATTATTGAGAATTCACATTTTATCTGCCATCTGAAAAGGTAGCGGTTGCTTGCCCTCCTGACTAATTTTTACATGAAGTGGCACTTGTTATCTTTAACAAATTCTGAAAACTACTAGGTGCTATTGCCTGAACAATGTACGAGTTTTATACGGTTAAAAATCCAGGAGAACGCATATGTTAGACAGAATGCAATATGAGAATCATGCTGCTAACTAGGGGTTTTATATTACAACTCATTTGTTAATTTTCTTTTGTGAAGCATATTTATTTTCAACATCAAATGACTCTGTGACTCAGTAAGACATTACTGCAATATTGACATGTTTTATGAGACACTTTACAACTTTTGATTCACTTAAAACTATGGAATGTTTTTTGGTCAAAATGCTAGAGCTGTCATATCAATTTATTTACAAAACAATGTTCATTGTAGTAAAGCAAGACCCCAAGATACAACCATGTTTACATATGTATCATTTATGTACTAAATGAAATAAGTCACGCAATAACATTTTAATATGCATATATCATATTTTGAGATTTTTTTATTGTGTTCTTTGGCCAGCAGGGGCATCTGTAACTATTTCTTCTTGGAGGCATTTTGTTAATTTGTAACTGGAAAAACCTATGCCTATAGTCAAATGAGATACTGTAATCTATCTTAGCAGGATCAGTTGATAGTTTGTTTTAGAATGTAACAGTTTTTTTTTTTTTAGAACAAGTAGACTTTGAAAAACATCAAAAAGTCTTATTCCCTGCATACCGAGAGGCTAGTGAGGATGCTAGATATTTCAGACAAAGACTTTAGGCATATCTGCCTGAAGTCTTACAAAATATAAATACATTCCAATTTATTTCATAATTTAGCACAAAACATTTATTTACCAAATCTTAAATCTGCATGTGAATGGAGCTAAAATTATAACTTTAATCTTACAACTTGAGATGTTATTTTAAGTGGTCCATTTTTTGAGTTAAGCTCGCTATTACTTTTATTTTTCAGATGAAGCTAGATAAGTAGCCTCAGTTTGATGATCTTAAGAAAATAAAGCCACACTAAAGCATAATATATGAATTTCATGTAAAGCAAAAGCATGTTGTTGTTGTTGTTGTTGTTGTCTTTCGGCTTTTCCTGGTTAGGGGTCGCCACAGCAGAACTCTGGTCCGCTAATGATTGGCAGTAGATTTTGACGAACGCCGAGGTGCCAGCTTGACGTTCAACCTTCAACGAAGGCATGCCCATTTACGCATGTCTTTCGGACGCCCACCCAACCGCGAAAGGCATGCATAAATGGGCGTGCCTTCGTTGAAGGTTGAACAAAAGCATAATATATGTATTTTAATGTCAAGGTCTGCATACAAAGTCACAAACCCATCCATGATACAAAATGCACAGGTTTGCCTGTAGTGGCCTGTATGGATTAAAATCACCTTAGGGCAACTTGCCATGTCCATCAGCTTTCCAGGCTGATGCAACGACAGTGTAGGGCACTTGTTTCATTCACAGGCCTTCAGACTGGCTGTTATATAATATGCATGCAGTTTGGGAAGTAAGCTATGTGTCCTGCAGCTTATATCTCCCAATGGTAATTCTGAAGGCACAAATACTAGGCAAGACACAGGCAGTGCTATAGTTTACTCTTACTCTTACAAGCTTTCAAAAACTTGAATTCTTCCTGAATCTGCCAAAATCCCAACTATTACCCCAATACAAGTCCTATTCCTGGGAGCCCTGCTAGATGGTATGAACCTGAGGACATTTCTGTAAAGCACAACAAACTCAGGCTACTGCAATGGAGTTTCTCAGAACACTGTCATGCATGTCCTAATCAGTCATGACGATCCCCAAGCAAAGCTTCAGATGAGGAAACATTAGTTGGACCATTGGAGCAGATTGTTCTCTGAAGGGCCTCATTCTCCTTTAGCCTTGTATCACAAAAGAGTTTTCATGGTGGATACAACAGATGAACCTCAACTTGTGGATCCCATTCATGCTAAGGCCAGACATCTAGAGGGTCACTACAGATTCCTAAGGCACAACCTCAGGAGTATACTCAGGAAAGTTGAGGATCCAGAAGAAATAGAATGAAACTCATAGTAAGAAGCATATCAGTATAATAGAGTTGATGGCCATGTTTTTACCCATCACTGGTCTTTAAACCTATTTTCCAAACAGGGATCCCATATATCCTCACAAACAACACACCAGCATACCTTTCAACCTGCAGATACTGAAAATAGGAACAAAGGCGCTTGAAAAATAAAAATATCCAGCTAAAAATCTGGACTTCTAATTAGAATAAAATTTCAATACCTAATACCACATAACTTGGGTCTATATTGCAAGCTCAAAAGCCCTAATAACCGAATACAAAAACGCCTACACATATTCCGTGAACCGCGAATACACTGAATGCCCTAAACCACGAAATTCAAAAGCTCGAACCATCATACTTGTCCCACCCCACCGCCTGCTACATACTACCTACCCAAATAAACTACATACACCAACCAAAACCCTATTTCTAACTCTAAACTAAACCCTACTTCTAACCCTACACTACATCTTGCATATACCTCCATCTATGCACTTACCTTAACCTGAACCCTAACCCTAAGGTCCGTAACTATCACACATTTACCTTAACAAGCTATACCCAAACAAAATAAATAATCCACACACATACACGTAACAAAACCCTACATCAAACCCTACACTAAATCTCACATACATTACCATCTATGCACTTACCTTAACCTGCACCCTAACCCTAAGGTATGTAACTATCGCGCACTTACCTTACGGAGCTATACCACAGAAGGGCCAACCATGATGATTTGACATTTCAGATTTTGCGCTTCAGGACGATCAATGTTTACGTGGTTCGATGGAGACATGTTGGCGTTTATGTATTCGGGTAAGTGGGTCTTCGAGGATGTAATAGGAAACCCATAACTCTTCCTTCTTCCAATATGAATGTGAGATACTACTCAGACACCTGTTTATAAAACAGAGAGTAACAAAAATTATGAAAAAATTTAAGTATATTATGAAACAAAAGGTATAAAAATTGGTAAACTAATGAACTTTATCGCAAACTTCTCCCAGGCAAAGTCATTTATTTTTGCTTCAGAAAAGGGAGTTGCAAGATGTGTGTCCTCTTTCTTTAAATTATTGTTGCCACTAGTATGTTGGTCATCTCATACTGTAATGTGAGGTTTTCTGTGTACTAGACAGCTTAAAAAACACGTGATCAGAAGGATTCAGAAAATTGTGGGAAGGGGTAAATCAAGTCTGAAAATAGGGAAATATTAACAATAATAGGGACATTCTGTACAGGGATAAATCAGGCATGAAAACAGGAACACTCCTTCAAAATAAGAACAGCTGAAAGTTCTGCACAACAGTGATGTAGGACAGTAACAATTATGGGTAATATGTTCATATTCCTTCTGCATGCTGGCCAGGGAAGCATGACACCTGGCTCAGGAGTTAGACATGACCCTCAGGGCATCTTACTTCCCGTTTTTGAGAAAACATTCTGACAGACTGCTTGAGAATAACAGAGTCTGAGCTTCATAAATGGATGCTGAACATTGATGTATTTCTGGATCTGGTGCACAGATGGAGCGAGACAGAAATAAACCATTTTGCTTCTGCAGACACCTGGCAACTCCAAAAACTTTTGCACCTGGACACCAACAACAGGGGCCTGGGCAACAGATGCCTTCTCCATATGTTTGGCAGGCCTATTATATATGCCTTTGCTCCAATCCCTCTTCTTCTCAGGGTAAAATAAGATGATAATGGAAGGCAAGCCAAAAAATGCTACTCATAACTCTTTTTTGTCTGAAGTAGCAGTGGTTCTTCCTTCTACTAAATATAGTAAGAAGAGAGCCTGTACTGCTGCCTCAGTGAACAAACCTCTTGACAGAAAACAGGGGATAACTTTCCTACCCCAGCTTCACGACCATACCGTATAACCTCTTAATAAAAGAAATCTAGACAAAGCTAAAAATAATGGTGGAACAAAGATCCAGAAATAGGGACAGATTTTAAAAATTGCTCTTATAAACTTAGAAGGTTGCTAGAATAAAATGTTTTGTATTTGTGTTAGCATGCATTTCCTGAAGGTTATGAAGTCTGAAACTCAGATGTTTATTATTATTATTTAGGGACTATAGTTCTAAATGATTTGCCAGGCAAAAATCTGGACATTCAGCAAAAACCTGGAAAGATGATAGTTATGCTAAAAACAGCATGGCTGAGAGCTTGGACGATGAAGCTGTTATTTGATTTAGGCACAACATTTCTGAGAACATGCTATCTATCTTAAGGGAGGCTATCAAATCAAATATGAGGAAGTCATAACTTACAACATGGAAAACATTATCCATTTGGTACCACTGGGGAGGCCTGGACCAGAATCAGACTTTTATCTTCACAATTCTCAAGTATCTGTCAAACCTTTATAAATCAGGTCTGCCTTATGCCTCACTGAAGATGCATGTGTTTATTTTATTCCTTTCTACCATCCATGGGAGCACCCATTTACTCTTTGTTACCAATAAAGCAATCCCTTACATGGGTTATGCATTTAAGAGCACCCAAAAGGAACATTCTCACCAATAGTACCTCTAAAGAAGTTAACATTGTCATCCTTTTAGCCAGCTGCTGTTGTATTCATCAAGACTGTCTTTTTAGTGACCATTACCTCTGCTAAAATGACTTCAGAACTACTGGCCCCGATATACAAACAGCCCTCTCTCACCTTCCACAAAGATTTGGTAACACTTTGCAGCAAGCCAATGTACGTGCCCAAAACAGTAATTGAATCGTTCATAAATAAGACTGTTCACCTTCCTGTTTTCTAGCCTACCCACTGAACAAGATGGAAAGACTCTTGCATACTCTTGTTGTGCATAGGAAAGTTTATCTTCTGAGAACTAAGAGAAAATGGAATTCAGGCCACTTGCTTGCATGATTTACAAAATGCTAAATGTCTATTTCATTGCATCTGCTTCTGTTACTCTGTGCATGGCAAGACTACCACAGGACATATTTGGGCCCACTATATCAGAGCCACAGCAGCCTCTGGATGAGATGTTAAACCAAGACCAATCTGCTTGAGTTGATGGTAGCTCAGGTGGATGTAAAAGATCCCATTGCACATATTGAAAAGACTAGGGCTAGTTCCCAAGTGTTATGGCCAAAGTACCAGTAGTCATAGCCGGCCTTAGGCATAGGCCAACTAAGCAGCCGCCTAGGACGCCGCTTTAGTGGGGGCACTTTACCAGTATTTATTTGGTGTAGATAGACCAGGATGGGGGCACTGGGTGGTGTGGTGGGGGGAGCCATTGTGCCCTTTGCCTAGGGCACCAGTTGACCTAAGGCCACTCCTGCCAGTAGTCAGTATAAATATCACCTGGGGTTCCCTCTGGAAAGAGGCCATTGGCCTAATGGGACTAAACTGGTCAACAAAATGTAAACACATAAAAATAAATATTGCCTTATTTAAAAGTTGGTCAGCAGTCAGCCCATTTAGGAAACAGCTGCATGGTCTTCTGTGCACAATGCTTACAAGTATAATATCGTTGACATTACCTCTGAAGACAGAGCTGGATCTGCCATGGCCATCCTAAAGGAACTACTGCAACTAACACTTTCGTAGGGTCAGTCATCCATTTATCCATAAGCAGGTGTTTTTACTACCGCCACAGTGACCAACATGATGAACATAGTACAGTTGTCTTACAAATTTACCATAAATGGTGGTTTTCAAGCACATTCATTTTTGCAGGAACATAGTCCTTCCTAAAACCCCTCTGCCTCTCTTCTTCCTTTCCTGTGGACATTCTGCTTTTGGAGTTGTCACCCAGTCACCTCTTTAGTCGATTCTGTACTTGCAAAGTGCCCCTCTACTCAGGTTGACCTAGAGTTTGCAAATGTAGCTTTGTGAGGTCTTCTGGTTGGGCAGCCATACCTGAAGTGATCCTTGAAAACTACCAGAGCAAAAAAGAAGTAAAGATGGCAGAAGTCAGCACCCCTTTTATAAAACAGATGTGCTGCCATGCAAGTAGGAGGGCATCTACTCAAACTCAGTAATGCTGTGAAGATCAGGCCAAACTTTAAGTCTTCTGCAACAGCATTCCTGGGTATATTCACTAGTGCAACAGTGAATACACTCAAGCATCTACAATTACTGTAAGGTCTTAACACAGCTATACTTTTTACATAATGCGTCTCTCTGGCTTATTGCATGCCATTTTTGACACTTTGTAATATAGGTTTGTATTTTATTTTTCTTGTTCATCCAAATATAGTTGAAAATGGGTTCTTGTCTAATATTTAGTCTGCCTGTCTGTAAAATGAATACATAAAATATGTTTTTATAAAAAAACAAAATACATTTTGAAATAATGTAATAATTCTAATGGAATTTTTCAAAAATCATATCCTCAGCCCAAGACAGAATGACATCACTAGTATGACAAGACCTAACATACTTGTGCATCTATTTTTTGCTTCAGTTGTGAATTATGTTAATCGTATTAATGTCTCGGACTTAACATTGCATCTCATAGAATATATCACACATGATTAATAATTAGAAATATCTAAGGCAATCAGCATTAACATCAAAAGTCTCAGAAGCACTGGAACTCACATAAGGTTTTAAAAGCCTACATTCTGTGATACACTAACAACTTAGGATATGCAATGCAGCTACAAAATTACAAAGCAAAGTTTTAACCAAGTGTGTGGGCAGTCGGAGACAGAATGTAGGCAGTGTGAGAGATAGTGGTGATTATTATGTGGAAGGGAAGTTGCTGCTTTTTCTAGGAAGCTAGCATTACTGGCTGTTACAGTAAGCTGTATTTTCACTGGTTTGTTTAAATTCCTAACTCAGCTATATTGTGCAGACTGAGGCTTGTTTGGTGTCTTTGTTGCAAGACTTCAGAGGGCTATGTCAGTGCATACATGCTGGAAAAGCTAAAAGCGCCATTAAAGTTGGAAATCAAGAAAATACTTGTTTCTTCTGCATTTATTGTCACTTTGAAAAAACAAAACAAAATAAACATAAAAATAAGAAAAGCCGCAGGCCACAGAGACTCCAACAGAAAGTACAACCAATAAGCAAACAATGTACAACAAACAATGCCAAAAATGATAAATAAGCACTTTCATTTAATTGTAAACTTCATCAGATAAAACACAATGTTTGAACTCCATTAAAATAATAGAAAGTAATAGGTCACATGATACTAAGTACTAGGTCACATGATTACTGAGCCTTAGCAGCTGCTTTTGGAGAATCATGGGTTGTATTGACAACTACAGTTAAATGCAGGTAGTCTGCCAGGGCTTAATGATTTTATTTCTATTTCATGTATATTAAAACTGAAGGCTTTAGAGAGAGAGTTTGTTTTGAACCTGACATTTTTATCGTCATTTTTAACTTGCATTTCAATAATGGCTTTATCACTTTAAATTTGTTCCTTTGCTTTTAGGCTCAGTAATCATGTGACCTAGTACCTAGTATCATGTGACCTAGTACTTTCTGTTATTTAAATGGAGTTCAAAATTTTGTTTTATCTGATGAAGTTTACAATTAATAAACAAAAGCACTTATCGTTTTTGGCATTGTTTGGAGTACATTGCATATTGGTTGTACTTTCTGTCAGAGTTTCTGTGGCCTGTGGCTATTTTTTCTTTTGGCACTTATTGTCACTTGTTGATTTCTGCCATTTTACTGCTGTTTTAATACTCCCTGGAAACTGAAGTGTATTTGTACAGTCGCCTGACTGAATTCATTAAATACTGTGCTGTTTCCCTCTGCTAAATCTACTGTTTCCCTTTATTTTAGCTATTTCTGCAATTGTAATAGCATTTAAACAAGTTTTGGTAATTGTATTTTGTTTTCTTTGCTGGAAATTGAAGTGTTGTATTGTACAGTCACCTGATGGAATTGTTTTCTGTGATAAATCTGCTGTTTCTCCTCCATTTGTACTATTTATAACTTAGTTCTGTTAGCGCTAAGTTTTAGCCAAGTTTGTAGGCAGTCTGCTAAAAAGTGATGAATATTCTGTGGGTGAAGATAAGCTACTGCTGTTTCTAGGAAGCTAGTATTATTGGCCAGTGCAATGCTATGTTTTCATTGATTTACTTAGATTCCTATCTCACTTATACTGAGCTGAACTGCTCTTCATGCATTACTGTGCAAAACTACACATGACAGACACTGGCACTTTGATGGTGTGAAGATCTCTGCTATGTGATATATACTTTTCTGAGGTCCAAACCAAGTTTGTAGATGATTGCAAACTGACTCTTATACTCAGACCCATTCTGATATGCAGAAGGTACAAAATGGGATTAGCTGGTGCTCTAAAAATGGGCTAAAACTAACTGCTAAAAAAACAAAGTAATGTTGCATTTGTTAAACAAACCCTTCACCCAGCTTATAGTATAGTAAAACATCCCAGTCCAAAAATAAAGACATGAGACACCTCGGAACATGGGTAAATAACTCTTTCTCCTTTGATCATCAGGTCACAATGGCCAAAAAATACTTTTGTCTGCCATAGATGATCGCAAAGAGTTTTCCCCTAGATCCAGAAAAGTCCTTACCTCTCTATATTCCACACCAATCAGGCCCATCATTGAGTACAAGGTTCTGTTTTTGATGTCTCTTATTAAACATATCAATCAGATGGAGATACCCCAAAAGTTCCTTACAAGAAAGATCATGGACCTATGGACCTGAGCTACCAGGGGCCTTGTCCCTGTATTTAGTGTCCTGTAGACTTCTTAGAGAGTGATCAGTCCCTTCTGGGCCATTAGGGATCTGGCAGTCCAAGACCCATTATTTCTGAACAAATCAAGCAGTTCATTAAACATTACAACTAAAAATCTCAACCTGCTTCAGCAGATAAAAAAACACAGTGGAGAGACAGTTTTGTCACAAAATCAAGGTGAAGAGGCAGATTTTTTGCATAACGACCACCCCTTCTCTGGAACAAACTTCCTGTAAGATCAAGCAATGTGGCACACTATCAAAAATAGTGAATTAGGCACCAGGAACGCTCCGAAAGCCCAAGCAAGGTAATTTATTATACAGAGTACCACAAACACACTATCTTGCTTTAAGAATGAATTAGACAACTGTATGATTATTTATAAATTCATTCCAGTATAACTGGCCTATCATGCCCTGAAAAAGAAGGCAAGGCCTAAACATGGGTACTGTCGAGGTGTAAATGACCATTTTCCCAGATGCCTTGCCTATTCTATGAGTCTACAATCTTTAAACATATGTTACAATTATAAGACAACTGCAGTGTTCCATCAGTACCAGTGTGATATATGAAATGTATTCATGCACAGACTCCATGTAATTTAAATGGCATGACACATAATACTGTGCTTTTTCAATAGTTACAGCTTCCTTCTATTGTACAACACTGCATACAATAATAAAACATCATTAGGCAACATTGCCGAATTATCAGATATGGTGTTTGCTTTCACTTTCGCCATGTATGTATGACATTGTTCTGCTGTAGAACACTGTGCAAGAGTTAAAAAATATGTTACAAGTTCCATTGTAAATATATGAGTTAGACAGCTGTCTCTTCCCAATTTCAATGCCATAACGTTGCAACAAATGGATTATAAAGGTGACAAATTATGTTTTCTCTTCCTATTTCTGCTGGACAGTCAGAGATTAATTATGTCTATTATTTCTTCTGACTGATTTGTTAATTGAATTTATTTTAAGCTTGTTTGCATTAACTAATGTAATTGCACTACAAGTCTCCTGCATTTTTATTATACCATATTTGTTTTGGATTGGCGACTGGCTTTGGATCAAGTCTATAATTAAGTAAGGGCTACAAAGTCGTCGTATTCTTTCAAGCAGTTTGGCTAAAATAATTGCTGTCCTGTGTTTTGCTGCCTTCTACCTTGCATGCTGCATACTTAGTGTGACAGATGTTTTTAATTTTTTTCTGTTGTCAGTATCTGGTCTTCTCTGAGCCCAGTTTCATTACATTATGTTCTTGTACTTGAAGTTTCAAACAGCGTAACAATCTAGCCACAGGGCTAAAGCAGAAGATGCAGTCAGTGTGATCATGCCACAGTTTATTAGAACCAAACAAGACAAGATAAATGTGCTTTACATGGGCTGTGCCTGCAAACGGTCTATACTGATCAGTGTATTACCCTGGTAAACAAACTAAAATAAATACAAATAAATATAAACACTTGAACTAGAGCATACACTTATTCTAAGATTATACCACACATATTCTATTCTTGATTTGTTGTACCCAATTATCGCACTTGTTTTCTTTATTCTTATTTTATTTATTTGTGTGTGTATTTATTTATTATTCATTGATTTTTTTTTTTTTTTATTGTTAAACAGGAAGAGAGTACCAACGCTTATCATATTCACAGTCAGGCTTCATCATTGCCATCATCACACATTTTATCCTTCCTACATTTGTGAGAACATTCTATGCTAATGTCACTGCAACATAACATAATGGAGAAGATAAGGCTATACAGTCTAGCATAGCCTTATAACCAATAGATGCACATAGAGAGACAAATTAAGAATATTATGCAGTTTATGGCTATAGGTAAAGTTGTATGTGTGCCTACCAGCATTGTCATCACTGAAGTCCTAGATAATAGTAAAGTGCATGTTTTTAAACAAGCTAGGTACAGTAGTTATTGTGGTTTCACATTCACAGCACTTCATTTTCTGGTTTGGTCTCCAACTTGGGTGTCTTCTGGGCAGGGTCGACATGTGTTCACTGTGACGACATAAGTTTCTGTTAGTGCATCAGTTTTCTTCTTGCATCCCAAAGACAGATATGCTGATAGGCTGAAGTGGTGATCCTCAGAATTATCCATATAGATGTGCATGTGGTGTGTGTGTGTATGTATGTGTGCGCGCGTGTGTGTGTGTGTGTGTGTGTGTGTGTGTGTGTGTGTGTGTGTGTGTGTGTGTGTGTGTGTGTACATCTGTGTCCATGTGTGTATGTCCATCCAGAATTCGTTTGGCACCTTAGACCCACTGATTATCAGGACAGGATTCAGTGTGCTCCCATCTTATGACTCTGAATTGGATAAAGTAACACAAGACCAATAAATGAATGGATGAATGGATGATGTCCTTTTTAAAGGACAAACTAAGTAAATATTTACTCATTAAATCATCTACATGCATCACTCTAGTGCGATCACTATCTAACTTTAAAAAAATGTGAAACTAATTCTTTCACATTACTGAGTTCAGACATTAACTTTGAGTAAAACTGAATTGAGCATAACATAACTTTATTACAAAATAAGTAAATAATAGCTTAAGATTCTTAATAGACATCCATTGTGATATGACAGATAAGTTTCTTTAAATGCAGCTACTAAATCATGATGAATTACTGCATATCAAGTCTTTAACTGAATGTCATACCATTACATGCGTAATATGTGACTTTTTACATTGCCTGTTCTCTCAACTCACAGCTGTAAATCAGCTTCAACTCTATAGACCTCCTCTGGTTAATGTACAATACTCTTGCAATACATACATAAAGATGCACTGGACATGAGCTTATGATTATAATTAAATGAAAATGATTCACTAAGTACAAGTGCTTCTTTTGGGAGTAACCCCACTTTTTTTTTCATTTACACAATCTGTACAAAATGAAACAGTAGGCAAGCAGTGACTGAGGCCTTAAACCCAGGTCTGCAGAATACACTTAATAGCAGCCAATAATATTAATCTTGTGTTCTGTCACACCACTTGTAAGCATGGAACAAGGGGGATAGTATTAATAGCCTTAGATAGAATAATTGTATAGAAGCTATGCAACAGTGTACAGGCAAAGGATAGAAAGCTATAAAAAGACACAAAGGTGTCAGCATGAATAAGAGTGCCAGTATTGCAGACTGAATTAACAGTTATGGGCATGGGTATGCTTCTCTTATTAATACTCAGCTATAGACATGGGTATGCTACTCTTATTAATACTCAGTTATGGACATGGGTATGCTTCTCTTATTAATACTCAGCTATAGACATGGGTATGCTTCTCTTATTAATACTCAGTTATGGATATGGGTATGCTTCTCTTATTAATACTCAGTTATGGATATGGGTATGCTTCTCTTATTAATACTCAGTTATGGATATGGGTATGCTTCTCTTATTAATACTCAGTTATAGATATGGGTATGCTTCTCTTATTAATACTCAGTTATGGATATGGGTATGCTTCTCTTATTAATACTCAGTTATGGATATGGGTATGCTTCTCTTATTAATATTCAGTTATGGATATGGGTATGCTTCTCTTATTAATACTCAGTTATGGATATGGGTATGCTTCTCTTATTAATACTCAGTTATAGATATGGGTATGCTTCTCTTATTAATACTCAGTTATGGATATGGGTATTCTTCTCTTATTAATATTCAGTTATGGATATGGGTATGCTTCTCTTATTAATACTCAAGGCATTCTACTGCAATATAGGAAGACAACTGACTGTTCTGAAAGTGAGAGATACAAAGCAAAATGGACAAACCTGATGACATCTAACAGCACATTGATGTAAATGCATTTACTGTTATTTTTGTTAGCTAGGCAAAGAGCAATACAATAAACTATATATACAGGAAAGGCCCTTACATTAATAACTATAATATAGCTATCATAAGATATGGAAACAGCATGCTACCATTGCTAAAAAATTATTAGTTAAAATCTTCTATCATATTGCAGTTTCATATTTATAATCAATTTGCATTTTGAAACCATTATATTACAAAACAATGAAATATATATAACACTTTCCATTTTTTTAATTTCTTTCCTGCTTCATTGCTACATTTTAAGTATCAAGTCTTCTGCTGTCTTTCCTAAAAATGTTATCACACACACACACACACACACACACACACACATATATATATACATATATATATATATATATATATATATATATATATATATATATATATATATATATAGTCCTAACCCCTACACATCATCCCATGAACAAAGACAGCATCTGCAAAACTATCCATATTTATTCTTTATCACTATTTTATACTGTTCTTAACCCATCTAAATATCTCTGCAGAGAGCCATTAAGCTGCAAGATCAAATCATAGCCAGTTATTAAAACAGTAATGTATCCTCCCTCTACAGTCATATCCCATGTTCTCACAAAACCAGAGCTTCTCCTAAATTAGACAACATTCAGCGATACAAACTCTTCTTAGTTTTCCTTACCTGTACTCCTAGTTAGCAAACTTTCTTCTTATCAAAATTCCACCATTCCCCTCAACCACTACTGTATAAATGCCACTTTAGCTGACCCATAAATCTTAATTATAGCTTATACGGTGGGTGTAACCACTGAAATAATGCTGATAGCTAATGTGTTCGGCACTTGTCTCGAGAGACACTTCCCACCTCCCCCTTTCTTATTTTTTCTGTTATTGATAACTAAATTACAACATACAAAATGTCTGGCTTCATTTCCTTGAATCCCCCGACCCACTAATAATAAAGAGTCTCACAAAACTTCAGCTTTATGCTCACACAAATGCAAAATAATTTACACACACCTTCTATCAAAACAACCTCAGTCTTGATGAGGTAACTGACTATTATCAGAAATTTGAAATATTTTATGAACTTACCTTTTATTCAATATAACAATTCAGTGAAGTATTTCAATACCTCAGATACATGCATCAGTTTCATATGTTCCTTAGAATTTTCAAAAGCCACCCTAAAGAACATTGTCCATTTCTGTGTTTGAAAAACAAGTAGCAATCATCTCCATTAGATATTTTCTTATCCTCATAATATCCACTAATAAACTCCATTTTTAGTGAAATATTACTCTTTATCTATTTATGTTCCATGGCCTGCCTCCCTTATAAACCTAAAACATCATTGTATTGTATCTGTCTAAGCATAGCCTGCATTGAAAAATGTATTATATTGACCAGAGAACAAAGGGATCCCAGAACCAAGGCTTAACAAACACTGATATTTAAATATCAGTGTTCGCTAAGCTTTGGCTCTGGGATCCCTTTGTTCTCTGGTCAATATTTTTCATACTTTAAGGAGTTCCCAGCTTTAAGCCTGTTGGTGGTATTCCTCTTTTTGAAAAATGCATTATGTTTATGCACTGCCTAAAAACTCCCTAATTCCTTAACAATTTTATCAGTCTAAAAGTAATTGATCTTTTCATAAGAAATAGACAAGGGGAGAATTGTAGGCTGCCCATCTGATTAAATAGGGTTACCTCAAAGGTGGCAATGGTGGTACTCGGGCTGACATGAAACAGATGTATCTTTCTGAATTCCCTAGCTACAATACAGACCACTTAGTACCATCCAGGATAGTCTTTTCCCCTAAAAATTCTCTCACTAACCGCATCTCTGTCCTTTATCTAAGTACCCTATATTCAATAGTATTTTAGGGAGTGACTATTCTTTTATCCTGTCCTACTTTGTCCCATATATAAAATATTTATATGTGTAGTGTGTGTGTGTGTGTGTGTGTGTGTGTGTGTGTGTGTGTGTGTGTGTGTGTGTGTGTGTGTGTGTGTGTGTGTGTGTGTGAATTTTGCAAATCTATAAGCCATAACCCCACCACGCCATTCTGACATAATTGGGTAGTAGAGTTAGTTGAAAAGATTTTCTAGGGTAAGTGTACAGTTAAAGACAGAGTTAAAGTTATGGTTAAAGACAGCACACATTTCTAAGATGGGTAGGAGGGACTCATGATTTAAGAAGTGCAAAGATGAAAGGCCATATAGGAGGAACCCTAATGCAGAAACTAACTTTGTAATGTTGAATTCGGAGACACGCTATAATGCTGCTAATGAGGTTTTGATAAATGCAGCTCTTGAATGTCTCTGAATCACATTTTATCACCATAACAACATCAGGGATTCCCCAGCAAAGCCCTAATAGTGCCATAGCAAAATTACAGACACACACACACACACACACACACACACACACACACACACACACACACACACGCACACAAAATTATAGATGCACACAAACACACAAAACTAACTTCTAAACCCTTCACTTCCATTTTATGCATTGACAGGTGGACCACCCTTGTAAATGGATCGTCTTCCTAATAAAGGAGTAATGAGTTAGCTTCTTACTCTTTCATCTTCTGCTGTATTTACATATCGTATAAAGCATGTAACAAAACGTGGAATAAAATGTTAAAACTACTTCAGTAAGTTAAAGACTGCTATGTTCAGAACACCTGAACTGTTAAAAAGTCTGGTACCTTTCCATGTTGCTTGTGCAGTCGTTAGAACCCTATAGCAAATATAAGCATTCTTTTTGTGTACCAAAAGAAATTGTGTAATTAAAGGGCATTACTTGTGTGTATCATAGAAAATGTTTAATAGGGTTCATCATGGAAATTTGTGATTATGCTTTATTCTGGTCAAATGACCAGCTCAGAGTCTGATAACAAGTATGTAAAGCTTGCGCAAGTCAGTCTCAGACTAATATAATACATTTCATTTATAGAGTATTTTCTTAATTCAGTAAAAGACAGTGTCAGCCTTAATGGTGCCATATCATATGTGTGCCAGGTAAGACTAGCAATCCTAAATGCCAGAAAAATAAAACTACTAGCCAAACAATGCAGTGAATTTAAAAAACAAATTGTTTTTACATGATTAAAAATTTTTTGAGGGGGGTATGCCCCCAGCATTACTACCCCTGAGTGTATCATTATACTCATTGCCTTTGGGCCACTCGATCTTTATATAGCATGAGAGTGACTCACCAATATTCCTTCCACGTCTATAGCTATAAGAACATCTGGTGTCTAAACACTGGTCAAAGAAGGGATCAGATTTCAATATTTCACAATGTTTGGCAACCACTTCTCTGATTTTAAAAATGTTTGTCCCATAATTTACAACAAATCTGAACTTTGAACTAGTTGTACCAGTTTGTACAGTCCTATCATCCTGTAATACATCTACATCTCTATTTTTTAAGAAGTTAACTCTATCATAATTTAATGCCCTAGTTTGTTCCATCATGCAATTACTTTTCTGATAACCTCTTCTCACAAATCTATCACCCATATTAACTAATTTAGTTCTATACCCTTCATCTTCACTTCAGATACCCCTTAATCTCTGAAATTGTGATTTCTGTATTTTAGCAGTGATGTGCTTGGGGTGACAGCTACTAGCTTCCAAAATTGCATTTTTAGTGAATGGTTTTCTATACAAACTGGTAATCATACAACCATCTGTTTTCTTACTTATCTTAACATCTAAGAAGTATAAACACATGTATTTCATCTGGTTCTAAATAATATATGTGTATTATGCCACTATGTAAGCTGCCTGAATGTTTGTTCTACTGGAATAAAGCTTTAATACACGTATTTTAATTGTTTTGGGTCCCTTCTTCTTGGAATTTACAAAAAGGTTTGATTTATTTGCGAGTGCTAGATTTTGTGATTGTTTGGTCTGTGTATATTCTGAGCACCGCATTCGTTTTGGCATGCACCATTTTGTTCTTGGGTTGCTTATATATATATATATATATATATATATATATATATATATATATATATATATATATATATATATATATATAGGCTCCATTCAACCCATCAACAAGTTAAGTTGTCAAACTACAAAAAAAACAGTACAATTGATTCAGCATAGCATCTTTCTAAACACCAAATAACATAAAGGCGTTTGAAGCAAGAGCACAGTGAGTGCCTTTCTATAAGAATGCATGCATATTGGCACACATATATTACTGCTAGGACTCTTCCACCCACACATTCCCTAGACTGATGAATGTCCCAACCTGTAATTAATGTCCTTACAGTCCTGTCTTCTCAGGGTCACATGTAAGGATATTCAGCTAAGACATTCATGTTTTATAGCCAGTTTCCTTTTGCCTCTTTAGTCTATGTTATTCCCTCATAATAGAAAATGGCCTGAGCTAAATGATGACAGAAGGGGACTCAGACTGTTTGCAAAGGGAATAAATAATATTGCATTTCCTTTGGAACAACGTCTATCTAATCTTGAGGAATTGATTGCACAGTTGGAAGCTGGTCACAATGCCAAATGCTGGAGCTATGGACTGGGTGACTGTTTTCATCATATATATAGCTATCATTCGGATTACTAGATGACTGGCCCTAGCAGGGAAACACTGAATACAATGTATAGCTCTCTTGGGCTGTGGCAAGTAATGTGGAGATAGGATGACATTCCATTTGAATTACTGAATTTATGTGAAAACAACTTTGCAGAAATCTCCACAGTCTATTTCCCAGAGTCTTGGAACTGTTTTGTAGGACTTACTGTATTACCTGTTTTTATTCATTTCACAGAGCTGGCTTGCATTTTTCCCTACAGGTCTGATTGTGTAGTCATAACTATCCTCCTTAGATGTGCCACTTTTCAGTTGTTGCATTCCTTTGTCCTCTGCGCTGCAATTCCCCATATGTAGTTGATGTTCTTCTTATCTGTGCTGCATGACAAACTTCATCACTGAACCAAACCACCCTTTTCCTTAATTCTTTAACATTACCATTCATGCATATGACTTTTCTGCCTTCTTTATTTTATGTGATGTGCCTACCTTTCTTGAACCTCGTTTCCTGTGGTTTTAAGTAAACTTGTCTGGCACAAGCTACTTGTAGTCACCTTTTTCAAAAACTAGTACTAAATCCTTTCTTGAGAACTTGGTTGTTAAGACCAAATCAAATTGTAAGGTGTGATTGTTTCTGGATATCAGTTCTGAACTACTATTTCATGTGGATGAGAACCAAACCCTAAACAATTGCTTGGCTTATATATATATATATATATATATATATATATATATATATATATATATATGGGTCTACTTTACATGGTCGACTCTTCAGAAAGTCGACTTTCATATGGCCGAGACCATATGATCGACTTTCAAAAAGCCAACAATGTAAAATAAACACATAACACACATCAAACACTTACCTTTCAACTGTTAGCAGGGGAGCAAGCCCCACTGCACCCCCCATGGAGGGATCTGCCCCCCACATCCCCTGTAACTTAAATATACCAACTCCGAGATCACACTACAGTGTGGAAGAGGACATTTTCCCATTCCGCACTGTATGGAGATAGCGGATACCCATGGTCGGCTTTTCAAATGTCGATCATATGATCTCGGTCATATGAAAGTCGACTTTCTGAAAAGTTGACCATGTGAAGGGGACCCATTTACAGATATATATATATATATATATATATATATATATATATATATATATATATATTATGGTGACTGCATATTGGGTGACATATCCTTTAAGGACTAGTCTGCAATGTTTTGTCTCATTGTCTCATTGCTAGATTGACCCTTGTTGCCACCTATCCCTTACTGTACATGATAACAGCTTTTTGGCTTATGCTGAAAATAACTATGCATACAATTTTGTAGTTCTTTGCGTTCTCATTTTTCCTTGGTCTCACCACCTCTACTTCCATGTTCTTCATATTTTGTAAGCAAGGACATCACAAAATTTGGGAAAAGGGGGTCTCAGCAGAAATTTCAAGAGTATTAAGAAACTAGCTAGCAGTTTGGTAAATGTAGATGATTATTTTGCAGATGTACAGTAGTACAGTTTGGTAAATGTAGATGATTATTTTGCAGATATACAGTAGTACAGTTTGGTAAATGAAGATGATTATTTTGCAGATATTCAGTAGCACAGCTTGGTAAATGAAGATGATTATTTTGCAGATATACAGTAGTACAATTTGGTTTGCAATTTCAATGAGGTTTTTTATGTCCAAATTTACCCAGAATGTGTTATTTAGTGTGTGACATTCTACACTGGCACACATTTGACAGTTAGTGCAGCACACTAAACCTCTGACATGTTAATGAGGTGCTTCCTGTTCCAAGGGTACAGGGTTTGAATCTTTCCACATTTATTTGCCTACAGTGTGACACTGAGCAAGTCAATAGTCAGCCAGTTCTTTCAGGAAACTGGGAATTGGCTGGACTCCTTAATAACCTCCTGGCCTGCTTGCCATGTAACAACCCATATACCTAATTATTTATTTACTTTGTTTGTTTGCTCTTGGGTCCATCCTGGTTTTCACTAGTGTCCTGTACTTCTTCAGCTTGTCTACTGAATCAAGAATCCCGGTCATATAAAATATTGAATGCAAATGCTATGAACTTGATTTTCGGTTTATAACTATGGGTTATGTGCTGCTTTAATATTAGTGTAGTACCAGAAACTATCAACTTTAGGTTCTGTGAATGCCTGACAATAAATAATGAATATGTTTTCTCTAATTCTAATAAAAATCATAGAAACTATATAAAATACAAGGCACCTAGGTCATTAGACTTTATTTTTCAAGTAATTATAGACCAGTCATGCCAGGGGAACATTTTTACAATACCACCAGTTGTCTAACTCCTATTTAATGGAATATAATGTCTTATTTCTTGATCCAGGTTCAGATCCCTGGTCCTAGTGCTTGCTGGACTGTTTAATTTGTGAAGCTATGAGGTCTTGGACTGCTGGATTCCTAATGACCTAAAAAGCAATGCACAGATTGTTCTTAAGGAGTCTATAAGACACTGAACACAGGGACGGAGCCTCTAGCCTCTTCTGGTAGCTCAGGTCATTTAGGCCCATGATCTTTCTGTTAGGGACCCTCTGGGGTATCTCCATTTACCTAATATGTCTAGTAAGATGCATCCCATAAGTGGAATTGTATTCTGTGATGGGCCTGATATGCAGAATAAAGAGGGGTATGGACTTCTTTGGATCTAGAGATGTCTTTTGTGAGCTGCAAGAAGTAGGAGGACTTCTTAAACACTGCTGGAACATGATGGTCTAACCATGTTTCAAGATCTCTTACAACATCTTTTTGGTGTGGGTATGCATATACTACATAATTTGCAAATGTTTATTTCTAGTACAAACTTGAGTATGTAAGCTTATACTTCTAGAGAAGAAAATAATACATAAATTAATTCAAAATAAATTATTTAATATTATTGTCTGCAAAATGTAAAAATGCAGTTTAAGTTACATCTAAAACATTTCCTTTTCTCTATAGTTGTGAAACCTAAGTTAGAATATGTTCTTGGTGATGTGTGGTGGTGCATTCCCTTGCAGAATGTGCTGTAAAGTGATTACTTGTCTGCAGATATGAAGTTCTCAACGTGTATGCAGTACTATTTTATGAATTTATGTAATCTAGCTGCAAAGTTATAGCACTGTCTCATCTTCTGGTTATGTTTGGCTGCAGCATGCCATAACAGATGCTAATATTTAAAAAGGAAATATTGTAGTTCATATTACTAATTACATGATACTGTTGAGAGCAATGCAAAGCAAAAGAATTATGTGGCAGTAGCTGCAAAATTGTCCATATGTGAATCACATATGACATGCCATGTGCAAACAGGGAATAGCTATGTGGTACGTCCCATAAAATGCTAAATGCACAGCAAACCACAGTACCAGTGCTACAGTATACTCAGGATTTCAATTGCATTGTGACCATTGTAAATAAGGATCTGTTATACAGAGCTGTTATTTGTTAATTCTGAAAGTTAGCTTGCAGTGGACTTGAACTGCAGTTGTGATAGCAAAGATGTGTAGTCAAAACAAATAAAAATAAAATGTGAAGCTGCTGGCAAGTTGAAATGAATGCAGGGATCCCTCAGTGTTTTAAAAGTTTGGTTACACTACGTTTATAGATGGTGGTCATTAAATGCCTCATCTTACTCCAGTTGTTCACATTAGTTGCCCATGTGTATTTTTAACTGAGCTGTTAGGCAAAGATAACTAAATAATGAATCTTTTTCTGACAACACATTTAACACCTACTGATGCAGTTCAGCAATACTACAAGCTAGCAGATGGTAATGACATTTTTGGGTTTATTTTAAAGTTAAAAATATCTTAGTATATGTATTTATACATGAGGGGATAGGTATTTATTTACATCCTGGCTAACATATCACTTGTAATCTACAGCATATCTTCTTTCTCAGTTATTCATAATTTTATCTCTCTCTCGCACCCTCACCTTTTCTCTCCATATAAAGTATGTTACTATTAATCACCAGTGAAATTCGACAAAACATAAAACATAAAATTTCAACTGCTGTCAATAACAATTAAAAAAGCAACAATTGACTCTAATGATTATAAATGTAAACAGAACAATTATTTTTGCAGTCACTAACCCTAAATATGTCACAGACCTGAACAAAAAATGTTAAACAATTACTTAAATGACTGCTATAAGTACACCTAATGATTATGAACATCACATTTGCATTTATGATAATTATATACTTTATATATGTTTAAAAAAAACAAAAACCTAAACTAAAAAACTTTAAAAGTCTATTTTAACTACTTTAACATGGGTGTGGAGCCCCTTCATACCTCCTTATTTGAGGGCTCTGCCCCCACCCCCACAGATTGCGTGTGTGTGTGTGTGTGTGTGTGTGTGTGTGTGTGTGTGTGTGTGTGTGTGTGTGTGTATGTCTATATTATGATCACAAAACATCACAATACCTTGAATAGCAAAACATACAGATGAAATACACAAAATATGAAAATCGTGAATGATGAGAACATTAGACTACATATCATCGAATAGCATTACATTGAAGGTAAGTACTGCAGAACAGAGGGATGTGTAACACAGATGCACAACTCCATGGTCACGCAACTGCAAAGAAAGGTAAATCCAGGGAATTAAATTATTGACAAACTTTAGTAAGTTCACTGTAATATGATTTGAGTATCTGTATAACCAACAAACCCACAACCCTGGCCATATTTGGCAACTATAAATGTTCATAATGCCAACTTATGTATATTTCATTCTGCACGTGCACTCTTCCGCATACTATTTTATTTAGATTTAAGCTCTTATGGTTGACATATATTTAGTAAGTTAGTTAGTTATTCATGTATACACAAAGTAAAATAGATGCAGGTTGGCACACAAGGAAAATTTTAAACATATATATGATGCATACAGAAAAACTTAAGATTTTAAATATTTAAGTTCCCTGGCTAGCTTGGTACAAAACCATTGTCACTAAAAAAATATATATTTGATACTCACAGATGGTTCCACACAGACAATGCAAGACAGCAAAAGCTCAGCTGCTTATAGCATATAGTTATGTAGCATGTTTTTCCCCATTTCCCATTGTTCACAAAATCACCCTGTAGCTGTGGAAACACATCATGAAGCAAGTTGTTTTACTCATTGAGACAGCCACCAGTATTTATAAAAACCTATCATCATCTGCTTTTCTTGAATCCAGACTCCCAGGTGTGTCTTAAAGACAAGTCCTTATAGCCATTACATTTCCATGGTCTTTTATCCTTGTCTTTTACATTAACAAGAGATGCCAGCATGTCTAGGGATTCCACATATTTCAAAGACACTCCCTACCCTCTGACATCTCTACAAACTATGCCATTTGAACAACTTGGGCAGCTACTCCTATAATTGTAAAGATTTATTCTACATTCCTTTCTGCAATGCCACCTAGTACACAACTTACCTTGCACCATCAAATTTCCCCAACTTTTGCCCTTTTGGTTAATGAAATCCTCCAAGAGAAGATGCTTCCTTAACCTTTATCTGCTCCAACAACTCTCCTGTGGGTCTCTTCTCTGAATTTTTTCAGTATCATCCTAAGCTGAGCCATAAAATATTGGAGTGGTATGTTTTACAGGATATATCTGTGCAGTATGTTTTAATGTAGATATTTCCTCATCCAGACTAAACTGGATATATAGTTAATGGAGCTATATATTCTCAAATAATATACATAATAAAACATAGGTCATAGGACAGAAAATGTAAAGCTCTTGGAATGATACATCAAATGATAAACAAATAAGTGGGATATATTTCTATATCAGCATAATAACGGATAGTATTTTATATAGTACTATTTCCAGGACAGCTTTAAAAACAGAGCATCTACCATTTTTGCATAAAGTGTCTGATATTTTCAGCTACTTTAATCAATATTGCTGCCATTGAATTCCCCCTGTCCCAAAAAAGGAAAGGCATAAAAAAATTGTTTTCATTTTTTTATATCTGCTGTTTTGCCTTTTATAGCATTGTATTGTATTGTATGACATTCTGTAAGATTTAACTGTGGAAAAGGGGCTTGATATGGCCTAGTCTGACTTTCCCAGTAAACAAATGCTAATAAATAAATACATTTAAGTTAATTGTAATTAATCAGTGGGATATTTTACTCAATTCCAAATGCAACTATTCTGATAATCATCTCATAAAGGTGGAAACTGATTTCCTTCCATGTCTCTATATATGGTGATTGCTAAAAGCACTTAGATAAGAGAAGAAGTTATGTGAAATTAAATAAAATCTTAAATAATGCATTCTAGTACCAACAGAAGATATTGCTGTAAGACAACCTGAGAGAAGGTTTTCCAATCAGGATATGGTGAGACCTATGAATGTAATAAACGGCTAGTCATATCTTATGCACTTTCTGAGGAACATAATAACATTTACAATCCTACTCCAGGAAATGTCATACCTCACCCAAAATATGTTGCAGACATACATAAAAATCACATTTTAAGTCTTTTGTGAGTAAAACTGTTCAGTGCTTTTGGAATATGTGTCTTATGGTCAGTCTTAATTTTTGAAATTAAGCCTATAGTAGTCATGAACAGGAAATTTTACCTTTTCCTAAGTGCAATCTTGGAGTTGGTATATTTAAATAATGGGGGGTGTGAGGGGTGTAGGTGGGTTGCCCCCTGCATAAACATCTAGGAAGCTTTTTGTTTTGTTTTGTTTTTTTGTTTAGACGTTTAAAGTTTTAAAACTTTGATCATATGAAACTTCGATCATCTAAATGAGACCCATATATATATATATATATATATATATATATATATATATATATATATATCATAATGTGTGCATGTGTTTGTGGGTGTGTGTGTGTGTGTGTGTGTGTGTGTGTGTGTGTGTGTGTGTGTGTGTGTGTGTGTGTGTGTGTGTGTGTGTGTATATGAAATGATCTCAGGAAACCAATCCGAGTGACTAACAGAGTTGTATATATAATTAAATAAGATGCCAAGAGTACACATGTAATAAGTATAGCACACATAAAAAAGGTTACTCTTAAATAAATTCAAACCATGGTCACCTACTGCTGATGACCTTCCGAGTGAGTACCTTAAAATAGCAGCCAGTATCATTATCTATCCTGTCTCAATCCTTATAAACAGGTCAGTCCATGAATCTTGCGCTCCCACTCTCCAGGAAAAAATCATATATTATAATCCTTATAAACAGGTCAGTCCATGAATCCTGCGCTCCCACTCTCCAGGAAAAATCATACATTATAATCCTTATAAACAGGTCAGTCCATGAATCCTGCGCTCCCACTCTCCAGGAAAAAAATCATACATTATAATCCTTATAAACAGGTCAGTCCATGAATCCTGCGCTCCCACTCTCCAGGAAAAATCATACATTATAATCCTTGTAAACAGGTCAGTCCATGAATCCTTCACTCCCTCTCTCTGGAACAACTCAAACATTATCCATCTACATAAATGAGGAAATTCAACAGACATTGTTTATTTTAGACCTATAGGAATCTAATCCTTTTATCTTCAAAATACTTGAAAAATGTGTTCAAAAACAATTGTGAAACTACCTCCTGCTAGAAGAAGTTCTACCCTCCACAAAACACACCTTCGTTCACTCCCAAAGTGCTAAGACTGCCCTTCTAACCTATATAGATATTGTCAATAAAGCTAGAGATAATGGCAAACTAGTCTCTTCCTTATTTCTAGACTTCTCTAAAGCCATCAACACAGTTTGTCATAGCAAACTTCTACTTCAGATGTCCTCACTAGATCTATCTCACCCCACCCTTCTGTTGTTCAAAAGCTTCTTGTACAATAGGTATTAGTTAGTAAAATGGTACTCCACCCTCTCTCCATAGGGTCTATTTTAGGACATCGAAGTTTCAAAACTTCAAATGTTCTAATATCTAACCCTGTTCAGTGAAAGCTGAAAATATCGAAGCAACAGAAAACCAAATTTTTTCCTAGGGAAAGAATTTGTTTGTCCGTTTCTGTTGCTTTGGTATTTTCAGCGCCGGGGTGGAAAGTTACGGGTCGGGTTCAGGTAAGTGTGGGATTGTGTGGACGTGAAGGTTAGGGCGGGTTAAATGAGTTAAGGTTAGGGTGCGGGTTAGGTATGTGTACGATTGTGTAGACCTGAGGGTTAGGTTGGGTTAGGGTTAGGGAGCAGGTGAGGTGAGTGTGCGACAGTGACGGACCTAAGGGTTAGGGTTTGGATTAAGGTAAGTGGATAGTTAGTGGTGTGTGTATAGTTTAGTGTAGGGTTAGGCGTAAGATTTTAGGTGTATGCGTGTGGATTGCTGTTTGTTTGGTGTGCTTGTGTTGTGTGTATGTGTTTTGGAACAGCAAATTTTTCCCTAGGAAAAAATTCACTGTTCTGTGTGTTTGATGTTTTCAGCTTTCACTGAATAGGGCTTGATATTAGAACATTCGAAGTTATGAAACTTCGATGTTCTAATATAGACCCACTCCATACCTTCCAGTCACCACTCGTATACCAAAAGGCTATATTCTTTGTCCACACCAGTTTAAAATTTTCACCAACACTTTTCACACACCCACACAACAGTCATCCCTAATACAATACTCAGATGACTCTACACTCATATGTATATCAGAGAACCTAGTATATCTCAAGAAAAAATACTCGGGAAGCTTTAATGCACAAACCCCCCCCTAAAAAAAAATTACTTATTTTTTCCCCAAAATCGCTGTCTCATGAAAAAACTAAATCTAAAATCCTTTCTCTTTAAAATATGACTATTAAAGTCACTCCTCATGGCAAATTAGTAGGGATGATAGCGGGTGATAATCTTAAATTTGACCTGCATACACAAAATTGTATAAAAAAAACGCATTACAAACTTGGGATGCTTTACAGAGCCAAAAACGTTGTCATCAATGCAACTAAAACTACACTTGCCACTGCTTACCTCATGTCCTTGTTACTTTATGGTGCTCCCATTCTTGATAACCTCCAGGCATCACCAAAAAAATAAATAAACTTGAACAATGCTATAAACTGGCTACATTTACAGCAAATACCTCTTTCAGAATTCACCACTGTATACCACTAAAAAGCCTAAATTAGTACTACCTCATCAACTAGCTTATACACAGCTTCCCACCACCTATACAATTATCCAGCATCCATTTACTTGTCCAGCACTAAATACCATTCTACAGAATTATATTACCACTCAATCATTATGATCCAGTGACAAAAGCTCCTCTCTGTCCACAAACTTATCAAATATGCTGGGCAGTGTCTGTACTCATACCATGTTGCTAAGGCCTAGAACGCCTTAACTGTATCCATCAGGTCAATACCCTCAATAGTCCTTTAAAGCCATACTGAAAGTTTTCCTGGCCAAAACCTGTCTGTGTTCTTACTCATCTCTAGAATAAACAATATCCCAAAATATGAACAAGTAAGTCTTCCTTACTTACACTTCCTTACTCCCCCCCTTCTTCACTCATTTCATCAATCAAAATTTTCTCCCTGACTCTCTATTTAAATATGCTATTCCCCTGTTTTTCCCACATTATAGTACAATCCCTGCTTTTATTATACTAATAATTCAATTTCTCAAAATTGAATATTTTCTTTCTAAATTTTAAATCATTGTCATATAAGTTTTTTATTGTATTATTTTTGAAGTTTGTAAAAGTATTGTTCTTAAAATATTTTTTAATACTTTGGCGTTTACAAAATGGACTTTCCCTGTTATCAAATGTCAATAAATAGGTAAACATGAAAATAAAAATGAGTACAATGAACACATGCTAAGTTGCCTGCTGAACATGCAGTCTTGCAAAACACTCATCCTTAGGCTTTTGCCTCACAGCACATTGTGCATGCTGTAGTTGATATTTCAGAGTACAATAAATAATGTAGATTACACAGACGCAAACACATGCACAGATGAACAGACACATATATGCACATGTATGTATATATGTGTGTGTGTGTGTGTGTGTGTGTGTGTGTGTGTGTGTGTGTGTGTGTGTGTGTGCGTGTGTGTGTGCATGTGTGTGTGAGACACAGACACACACACATGCATACACACACATATACACATGCACATATTAAGCAAGAATGGGTATTATGTCAAGACAACATTCTATGTAAAGAAAGCTGGGAATTTTGAAATGTCATGGAGTTATTTTTTAACCTTTCTTAGATGATGATGCTAATTATTATTATTTTTAGTAATAGTGGTAATAGTAGTCACAGCAGTAACAGTAGTAGCATTAGTAATAACAGTAGTAGTTGCGGTGATGGTAGTAGTAGCATAATAGTATTAGTAGTGGTAGTAATGGCAGTAGTAATAGCAGTATTACTTGTACTGGTACTAGTAGCAGTAGTAGTTGGGTAATAATAATAGGAGTGTATTAGCAGTACCAACAGTAGCAGCAGTAGTACTAGTTGTAGTGGTAGTAGTAATAGTAGTAGTGGTAGTAGTAGTACTAGCAGCAGTTGTAGTAGTGGTGGTAATAGTAGTAGTTGTAGTAGCAGTACTTGTAGTGGTAGTAGTAATAGTATTTGTAATAGTAGTATAAGCTATAGTATTAGTAGTAGTAGTATCTTTATTATCTTTTATTTAACAAAATATTTATTTATTTATTTGTTTGTTTATTTATTTATTGGCATTTGTTTACCTGGAAAGTCTAACTGTGTCACAAGAGCCTATTTTCAGAGGAGGCCTGGAAGAAAAGCTACTTAACAGAGAAAATAAAAAAAAATGAAACACATTACATAAGAAACAGATGAAAATTATACATTTAAAAATAAACAATATTGTAAGGCATAAAGATATAAAGAGAAGAATAAGAAAAAGTAAAGTAAAGCACTATATACAATTCTGGAGAGGGTCCTTCTGGCAAATCACAGTATATTTACAACTGAACTAAACTCATGACTTTTATTTATTACTAAAGTGGAAGAGAGACAGATATTAGGATAGACTAGTATAAATAGGAGGAGGTGGTAGGAAAACATTATGTAAAGTGGTAGAGACGGTATGACAGCTAGGTGAAGATGAGAAAGTGGTGATAGAGAATCTATACAGACAGGAGTATAGAAAAGTAGACAAGATTTATGTTCATCCAGGGGTACAGCATGAACAGACCCATAAGTTTGATAGGTAGTCTTTCAGAAGATGCTTGACGGAAGGATGGTACGTTACAGTTCTGTGGAATAGAATACTATTTTTGGCATCAGACTAGCAGTAAAGGCTATTTCCAATTACTTTTTGATGTTTATAGATGGTGAAAAGTTGGTTATTATTAGAATGAAGGGGTCTATTTGGGTGATAGAAAGGAAGAACAGAGCTTTGTACAGGACAGGCATGGGGTTTGTAAATGATGATTTTGTTTCAGATATCAGGGATGGCTACTTACAGAGTAAATAGAAAAAGTAATCCTTGTTACTTAACAAGGTCCTGCAGGAAAATTCTTTTAATATGGAGTTTATTGATAACATGAGATGCAAATGAAAATTTAATTTATGTCCCTTTATTAGCAGTCTTTAATGAAACAGGAAAACTGATAAAAACAATAAAAACAGGAGAAACAGAGATATCAGACCTTTTTCTTGGTAACAGGAAGTCATCAGAACGTATCTGCTGTGAGGGGGTTTGCTTGCTTATTAACTTCATAGTTATGTCACTGTGTAAACCAGGAAAACAATTTCATGTTGCAGAACTTTGAGGAGGACAGACCAAGAGGAAAATATTATTGTTGAAACTAAAGACATGCTGATATGAATGTGGGAGTAACCCAGAAAGGATGATAATTCATGCCACTACATACAGTGTTGAGGCTAAATGAATGGATAAATGTGTGAGGAAGCCTTTAGCAGTGTTGAAGGAAATGGTATTGACATACACGTTCGTCCATTTTTTTAAGAATTCAGTTTAACACAACTCAAAGTATCTCATGCTTTCTTATTCAAAATTACATTTAAAAATGTAATTCTCCGCTAACTGAAATACCTATAAATATATGAAAGGATGTAGTAATTGTAATGTATAAATATGTGCTTTAAACAAAATAACTTACTATTAATGGCATTACTTGGTAAAGTAAAGCTTTGCTATGTTCCTGAGGTGTGGTCTTTGCATGTATCTTCCCATGATCTACGTATATCCATGCATGTATATAATATTTGGCTCATGCACTGTAAAATGAAATTAAAATAGTAGAGCACATGAATACTATGAATAAGTGCTTTTAGAATCTTTTGATTGTGCGTATTTTTTTACAGAGGGGTTCTGAAAGTAGCAAATATTGTGCATTTAGTAGAATTAATAAAAATTCAGATGTTGGCTCTGAGAGATGACAATGTATTAATTTCGCAAAATCTGAATGTAAATTCAGAAGTAACAAGTTTGGGTGCTAAGTGGGGATTGTTCATATTATCAGTATGTCATCTGCAGCTGTCAGCACTCTGATGTTGCACATTGACATTCAGCTTGTTGTCATTTATTTATTTAGTTAGTTTTGTTCTGAGTTACTAGTATCTCTTGCACTTGGCTGTACGTAATACAAATTCTTGAAATAAAGTTGTATTATTGGTAATTCAGTAAGTATTGCTGAGGGAGTTGGAATGCCTTCCTTTCTTGCTGCTTATACTGTTTTAGTCATTTAGAAACACCTATGGAATAGTTAGAAAGCCCAGGCATATGTGCTTGATATGAGTGCTGTTCCTTTAAATGCACACTGTGTAATAGACTCATAAGTATGTATTAGGCTAATGGCCCTGGAGCCTATACAAGCCTAGCCAAGAAATTCCCTGGCATCATGCCGCCCAGTGTTAGTTCCCAGTGCCCTTATCCAGCAGGGTCACAGAGGTGATTCCCAGGGTGACTGCCTCCCGTGGTTAGTTCCCCATGCCCCTGTCAAGCAGGGCCATTGAAGTGATCCCGACGTGAATTTCCTATTGCCTATCCATTCGTCAAGATTTCTCTTGAAAAGGGCCAGTGAAGTGCTCTGCTTGACATGGATGGGGAGTTTGGCATGGTTTCAGGTGTGCAAGTAATTTGTCTTGCGCTAACTTATATGAAAGCCAGCAAGAGCAGAAGTGCCAGTGGCTTAGCTTAGTTTTTTGGGTTTTGTAGTTTGTTTTTTAATGTATAATAAATGGATAACTCTGCAGGAAACAGTCAATGTATTCTCATACCTTATGAATTATTAATATACTTGCCTCTGGAATGTGTTTTTTGAGACACTAAGCATGTAGCTACTACATAATATTAACAATTGTAGACCACAACACATTTTGTCTATACTACTGAAGTTTCTTAAAATAGATCTTAGGATCATAGGATCATAGGAAGTTACTAGGCTAATGGCCCTAGGGCCCTTACAAACCTAGCCAATTTCTACCATTATTTCCACGATCAACACCAATTGCCCCTGTTGAAAAGGGACACGGATGGAACCCCCCGGGTGAACTTATAGTTACCCATCCAGTTGTCCAGATTGCATTTGAAGAGGGCCAGTGAGGTATTCTGCTTGACATGAAGTGTGAGTCCGTTCCAAAGGTATGGTAACCTCTGGTTGACAAATCTGTCCCTTCAGCAGGTTCTATTAATGTCATATAACAGTTTAAGGTCTTTAGATCTTGAGATACAATGTTGAGTAGATCTGAATAACACTGCATAGCAACTGTTAATGAGCAAGGTTTACAAGTGACTCTGTCACCCAGGACTTTGGTAGTTAGTGTTCAGCAAAATCCACATATAGTGTTAAGAGCATGTAATAAATATTTAGTTATCTTAGTAACACCATTATTTTTAATAGCACTCATTATGCTGAGAATGTATATAAAAGGAAACTCTTTTAATATCAGGTGTGCTAACAACCAAGGAGAAATAATAAAATGAACAAAAAAAAGTGCGACTACAAAATGTGTACATATATTTATTGCGTAGCATAATTCACATCTTGGAGTATTGAGTGTTTCCCACAGATTTCCGGTGAAAGTGTTAGAAAGTCACACAACCAGGTTGATTTCTTACTTGTTTCTAGAACAGCCATTTCTACCAAAATATGATTTATTAAGGTAATGTGAGGCAAAGGAAAAGAACATAAAAAACCTTTGAACACTTTGACACATCAGTACAATAACACTCAAGTGTACAGTAAGTCAGGCACAGTAAACAAAGAAGGCAGAACATACCAACTTCCTTTATGCATAATACTACAGCATTGGGAATATTATATATTTGTCATCAAAGTAAACAGGAAAAAGGGTTTATTTCAAGAGCCTGAGAAAACATTCAGTATCACGTATTAAGCTAAGGTAAAAAGCGAAGGTCTTCAATCACTAATACAAAATTCTGATCCAGTCATTTCTTTATTATTTAGTTATCTTAGCATGACTATATGACCCAATGTAAAGAAGTTCTTTGTCATTTCCTTTAACTACTGCCATCCTTGCAAAGAATAGTATAAAACTGTTGGCTTCACAGTCATATTCATATATAATCGTACACAACAAATGTGACAGGTCATAAAAACATAGAATGAAAATTGAAATGAAGATAATCCCCAGGATTCAATAAAGCCTACACTAAGTGTACACTGTTCTGAGTGAACAGACAATACAGGTATAACTCACACCTTCTTCCTCGTAATTTTAGTTTTCATACTGATTTTATTGTAGCTTTAAATATTGACAGGGATTTGTAAAGGTTACCACAAACTGTAGACTGCATGTACACTTGGTGTAATCTTTCTGAGTGACTAGAAAGCACAAAAAATGTGGTAGGGATGTGTTGAATACGTATCATGTCCACTTAGTGTAGGTGTTACTAAATCTGGCCCAATTATATCTAATTACATTAAACTGAACTTGTAACACTCACTGACTGCCACTTAAGAACAAATGTATCAGTCCTTGTCTGCATGTCTGCACTGCATGCCTAAGAGACACACTCAGTCATGGTGACTGTGTTATTGCTACCTTCCTGTGGGCAGGATTCTAGAATAGTCCTGCATCTACACTGTTTTCACTACATAACACTTTTGTATTAACATGTATTTTTAAGGATATGATGTCTGAACTCAGATGTCCGTCATTATATATTGGCTACAGTCCTTAGTGATTTCTCAGACAACTACAGATTTTATGACAATCAGGCAAAAGGTATAAAAATCAGGGGCATTCTACAAAATTGGGAACAAATAAAAGATATGTAATTTCAGCTTTGTTTCACACAAAGAGCATACTACATAAATTTTTCAAAGTATTTCACACAAATGCAACTGTACAAACAACAAGATAGTATGTTATTTTCATCTGCAAACAACCCGTACCCCAAACCATCACTTATAGCTGCTTTACTTCGTGCACGTCATCTGTTTGCAATAAAACAATAGCACCTCTCAATCTCTTAATATGCAAATCAGGGATAAAGCCAAAAACCTAAACAGGCACAGAATTTAAAGATGACTCAAATACTTTGAAAATTTCTAGAATGTTCCCATATTTCCCAACATTTTACACACAAATGTGCACTAGTCCCGCAAAGTCTGACCATTTAAGCTGAGCAAATAGCAACAGGGGTTAGTTGTTTTCATCCAGAAACAACCCAACCCAGCAGTTATAGCCACTTTATGTTGTAAACCATGTCTGATTGTGAGAATAAATAATACATGTCAACCTCTTAGTTCAAGAATCATGGACAAAAGTAAACAGTAATGATGGACAAATGCCTAAAACCAAGGACATGCATTCTAAATATGTACATCCTATACTTATAACATGCATTTTGAGCCTATAGTAAAGTATGTTTTGCAATTATTCCACAAAAGTGTATACTAGTCCTGCAATGTCAGACTGTGTAAATGGAGCAATGGACTAGAGTGCAAGTTGCTTTCAACCACAAAGGGCCATTCTCCCATGCAGTAGTTATAGACACTTTGCTATGTACCTCATCTGAAAGTGACAAAAAAAATAATACCTCTCAATCCGTTAGCACAAGAATCAGGAACAAAGGCCCAAGACAGAGAAAGATTTTAAATATTGTTCTTTTATACTTAGAAAGTTGATAGAATAACAGATTTTGTATTGGCATGCATTTTCTGAAGGATATGATTTCTAAACTCAAATGTCTGTCATTAGTTAGTGACTGCATTCCTCAACAATTTGTCAAAGAAACATCAATTTTATGAGGAATAGACAAACAGTAAGAGACAAAATCGAGGGTATTCTGCAGAATTAGGGATAACTGAGAACAATGTGATTTCATCTTCATTTCACACAAACAGTAATGACAGCAAATCATTTCCAACATATTTCACAAAAATGCACACTAGTTCTGCAGAGCCAGACTATATAAACTGAGCAAAAACAAGAGGGTAAGTTGCTTTCATTCTCAGCCAGCTCACACATCAACCAACAGTTATAGCCACTTTGCTTTGTATACCTCATCTGATAAAACAATAATACATGTCAACCTCCTAATGCACGAATCAGGAACAAAGACAAAAAATAAATAGGGGTAAAGGCCCATACTTAAATTTTAAAGATGACTGATACACTTGGAAAGTTGATAGAAGTTTTGCCATTACTACATGATTTCTGAGCCTACAATATTTTTCCAACTTATTCAAACAAATTTACACTTATCCTGCAAAGCTGGCTATTTAAACTGAGCAAATTCCAACTGTGTAAATTACTTTAATCCACAGTCCCCACAGCTAGACACCAGTTATATAACCCCTTGTTTTCAGAACCATGTCTGACTGTGAGTAAAACATAATATTCAACCTTTTAGTGCAAGAATTTGGACAAATCAAACAAATAATGATACAAATGCCCAAAACTAGGAACAGCCTTTTTAAATACTGCTCTTGTATTCTTAGACAGTTACTAGAATACCAATTTTTCCATTAACCTACATTTTTGTGAGCCTTCATTCTAGTCCTGCAATGCCAGATTGCTTAAAATGCCCAAAGAAGGAGGATAAGTTACTTTCATCCACAAACAGCTCCCACCCACACCCAGCAGTTAAAACCACTTTGCTTTGTATATCTTCTCATTTTGTGATAAAAAGTAAACATCTCAAACTTTTAGTGCAAGAATCAAGGAAAAATAAAACATATTAAATATCAAAAATATCCCTTAATACTTAAGAAGTTGCTAAAATATCTGTTTTTCATTAGCACTTATTTTCTGACAGATATAAAGCCTGAACCTCAAATGTCTGTCAGTATTTAGCAACTGCAATGCTCAATGCTAAGCTAAAAACAACACATTTTACATGAAACAGATGAAAACGATCAGGCTAATTAGTAGGGTTGCCACCTTTTCAAATGCCCAAAGTGGGACATTTTTGGTACAAATGTCAGATTTTGCAGGGTGAAACATACCCATGGCCAGGACAAAGGACAGAACTTCACTTTTTTGCCTAAATAAAAGCTTATACTTGTAGCATTTTAGTTGCTCATACTGTTTCTTGAAATATTTAGGTGTTTCAGATACAGAATAACTGTTTTATGCAACTATTACATAAAATATAGGAAATAATTTTGTCCTAAAATCTCAGGACATTTGCTATTTTTACAATATTTTTGCAGGACACAACTGCACAAAGAGGGACTGTCCCTCGCAAAGTGGGACGGGTGGTAACCCTACTAATTAGGGACATTCTGCAAAACAAGTGGCAGAAGAGAGAGCTTTGAAAACATAGCACTTGTACGTACAACTGCCAGCACAAAGAGTGACCCATTACATGCTTCAGAAAGAGTAAGCCACTGTGAAGGAAATCAAAAGCTTCAAATGAATGAATAAAAAACAAATACTTTCTTATCCTGCACAAACAGCAAATGCATGCTAAGCCCTGAGCCCCTATGTCCACTCTTTAAGCTTCCGGGTTTCACAGAATTCTCAGGTGACCCAACAGCTGCAGAAGAAAGCAAAATAAAAAATAATACCGAGTGAGCCCCCTAATGGCTGTGGACCCTGGATGTCCACTCAAGTTTCCACTTTTATAATCCTTTATTGCCTGAGATAAACAACTTCAGATAGAAATTCTGACCAGTACCATCAATGATGGGAAGGCCAACTCAAGTGTCTGCTACCTTGTACAACTTTCTGGCAGTCTGTGTCCTACTCTGCACACATGCACACACACACACACACACACACACACACACACACACACACACACACACACACACACACACACACACATACACACACACACACACACACACACACACACACACACACACACACACACACACACACACACAGACTTACATACACACACATACGCGGGCGCACACACGCATCCACATGGACGCACACACACACACATGCACACACACGCACACACACAAAAATACACACACACACACACAGACACATGCACACACACACACAGACACACACACACATACACACACACTCATACACACACACGCACACACACACACACACACACACACACACACACACACACACACAGACTTACATACACACACATACACGCGTGCACACACGCATGCACACGGACGCACACACACACACACACACATGCACAGACACGCACACACACACACACACACACACACACAAACATACACACACACACACACACACACACACACACATACACATTTCACTTCATGCCATAACTGGCTTGTTGATGACATAACAGTAAAATATATGACATGCTCACCTCATAATCTGATTACTTATATAATAATAATAATAATAATAGTGTAATGTCAGGTCAATTTCACATCACTTGAAGTTTAATCCAGGGTTTTTCTAGGTTTCTTCCAGTCTTACTCAATTTATCATGATAGCTATTTGCCCAGAAGGACTTTTCTTCAAATTACCCCAGTTAGAAAAATACTGACTTCAGCTAGACATTGGTGTTAGGATGCCTTCCTGCTACAACAGGTAATAATGACAATAAAAATAAATTTAGATATAAGACTATGTGAGCTTAGTCACATCTGATGTTACTTTTCTGCTCAGTGACTCATTATCCATTAACACTTTCACAGGATGGGTTGCCTACTAAAAAGAAAAGAAAACAAAAAGAATCCTACTTCTGCTGATGCGCACAGTCAGGAGAACTAGTAGCCGCATTGTCTTTAACAGTTTTTATGACTATAATCTATCTTATGGGCATAGGTCACCAAGCATAAACACATCTCTCAAACTACAGACATTAAAAATAGGTGTAAAAGCCCTTGAAAATAGGTGTATCCAGCCAAAAATCTGGGCATCCAATTAGCATAAAATTTGAATACTAAATAGCATATAACTATTTCTGTTTCGAGTAGGAATATGAGACTACTCAGAAACACAACTAAAGTGATGGAAAAATATAAGCACATTATCAAAGAGGCAGCAAATCATCTGTAGACTTTAATGACCTGTATTGCAAAACTCTACCACACAATGTCATTGATTTCAGCTTCTGAAAAAGAGAGATGTAAGTTGTGTGTCCTCTTTCTATAATTTATTAGTGCCACTAGTATGCTGGTCAAGTAGTGTAGTTCTTTGTGTAGTAGACTGCTTCAAAAATCAGGTGGGACAAGGGGGATTCAGAAAATTGCATGAAGGGGTAAATTAAAATATTGACATACCTCCAAAAATAGGCACGTCGTGCAGAGGTAAATCAGTCCCAAAAACAGGGATGTTCCTCCAAAACAGGGACAGTTGAGAGGCATTAATCTATTATGTCCCTTGGAATATCCTTTGAAACAAGAGTGTTTCTTTGCAAACAATCACTTTGCAGTTCTAAAAAAATTGATATAATGTAATAAATATTATACAACCACACAAATGTGTAAGAGAGTGCATAGTTGAATTATGACTTGATATCCGTGGGAAAAGACAAAAGAGTTCCAAACCAGTTCTTCTCTATGCCAGGGAAACTTTAACTATAAAAGCAGATACAGTCTTCTAACAAATGAAGAGAGAGAAAATGTAGACACAGTTTCCCAAAAAAGCCTGACAATGTCTTGAACAGTTCATAGCTCACAGCTGGATAAAATAAATTAGGTTCTGCCTGTATTCTTTCTCTGTCTGCTTTCACTAATTAGAAGCAATTAGAATCACTTGTTGGAAAGCATCCTAACGAGATGACATTTGCAGTCTGACAGCACCAAGTACAGCAGTTAATATACTAGCATTACTAGGCTTTCATCTCTTAATACAAAATAAAATATTACAATAATTATTTTAACTCTGATAAGCAATTTCCTTAACGACTTCATGACTCTGCAAGATTCCTTCATTTTTTATGACTCGTGTCCTTTAAGGTTTCTTCTATTTCACAGCTGCATTGTGTTACACTGACCATCTTCTGCTTCCTGAAATATTTGGCCAGGCAGGCCTTTGCATATACTTCTTGAAAGAAGTGATTTGTTTTTACCTTTGTTGCATTGCAGTGCACTTCTGCTTGATCAGGCTGAGTCTAGCACCTGCCTGTGTGTCATATAAATAAAGTCCCTGCCGTTGTATTCCCATATCCCAGAACTTTTGACACTGACATTAGATACGAAAGTCAACCATGGGGAGAGTTTACTTAAGTATGCTGGGTCATTTATTAATGCACTTGCTGCAGGCTTCTCAGTGCTTGTGAGAAAGAGAACTTTGAGTAGAAACATTTGTCATTTACTTCTGGTTAGCTTATTCAGATGTTGTCCTCTAGAGTCCTTTTTCTTTGACTGTTTTTCAGAGAATGAAACATCTATGATGTTAAGTACTTGCTTCTTGAATTTAATAGTGCTGACTACATTAAAGCAAGACCCTTGCTTCATTAGTGGTACTTACATCTAGAAAAGCAAATTCTGTATTTTTAATTTATATATGTATTTTATAAATTTAAAATGTATAATTTAAATGCTGAATGTCTGACTTCCAAAAATTAGGCAACATAATTGTTCATGAATCACTTATATGTATATGAGATACAAAATTTTTCAGTCTCATAACAGGAATGCTGTCTTGTTAAGGCATCTTCATCAGAGTCACACAGCAGGCAAATGGAAGGTTAAAGAATCAAACCTTGTATCACAGAATGAACATCTCACAGTCTCAACCTCATGCTCTAAGTGGCAAATGAATTGTATAATTAAAATGCAGTTTGCCCTATGCAGATGATCTTCCCTACTGCTAATTGGGTGAAACGTCGATGAGGCTTCAATTCATCTGGTCTGGTTCCATGATGTCTAGAGCTTTGATTACTGCCCCCCCCCCCCAGAAAAAAAACC